>NC_084900.1:17465789-17688012 GCF_949316345.1 Pungitius pungitius | reverse complement strand
GAATTTGTTTCTCACACACACACACACACACACACACACACACACACACACACACACAGAGAGAGAGACACACAGACTCTTACAGACAAAACTGGACTGCTATTTTTATCTATATCTGAGGTTTTTATTACAGTTTTGTTGTTTTAACTGGAAAACGCCTTGTGCACCTTTTGGCTGTTGTAAGGCTCTCTACAAATAAAATTTGATTGATTGAAAACACAAAATCTGTCACATCTGTCACGCGCCATCAAGCGATGACTCCTTGCTGCGATGACATCAGCGTGATTCACGTCCTGCGAGCGAGTCGCTCTCGCAAACGCCGATTAACGCGAAGGTTCCAAACACAAACGACTCCAACGACGGGAACAACCGTTTAATGGAACTTAAAAAAAAGGTCCCCACTCTTCTTCTGGATGGGGGGGGGTTTCATCGGACCACGTGTCATACATCAAACATGCACACAGAACCCGGATGGGAATTTTCTCGACAAGCCAGTTCGGGGATCTGTGGTAAGAGACGCTGCTGCTGCTGCGGGGTTTTTCCTGTATTTCGAGCACGCCGTTAGATTGCAGACAAGGCCGACGTTTCTCCCTCGCTGTCCCCGTGAGCCGTTTTCACTCAATGCAAAACAGGAGGGCATGAGTCGGGCATCTGGTGGACTGATACCTTGAACTCAGTGTGCATGAGCACGCTAAGTGTCTCCCCCCCGCCAGCGGGGGGGGGGGGGGTCGGTGCTCCACAGCTACGCGTCAGCCGGCATCTGATCGCATTAAACGTGGCTGACCAGCCACTTGACTCACCGACAGGAAGCGAGCTGCAGCGTGAGACAGAGCCGACGCAAGCTGTGCTACACATGTTGTTCTGCAAGGACCCCCATCTTCCTCTGCAAGGACCCCCCCCCCTCTTTCTTGACATGCTCTTCTTGAGAAAACAGTCGTCAGTTCACCTGCTTGCATTGTGTTTATGAGCCGTCATTAAACAGCGTGCATTATGGGGGATTTATTCGTTGGGGGAAACCACTGAAAAATATCATGCTTTCTGATATGGAGGCTTAAAAAAATCCACTCTAGGAATTGCCTTGTTTGATGTCTAGATACAAACCGTCGTGCCAGTAAGCTGATTAAAAGAAGTCAACGTGACGTAAGGGGAACTAGGACTGGGGAGCCTGGTTTGAAATTAATTTCAGCAGACCGGATGCCCTGCAGCAAAAAAAAAAAAAATGTAATTTTCAAATCATTGCTATACTAATTTAACTTGCAATATTTAGGGCAACACTGTCGTATTCTTATGTAAGATGGACTTAGTGAGTGAAGCACCGGATCAGCCCTATCTCCACATGAGCAGTCAAACAATCGCGTAACAAGACGGCGCTCTGAAGGCTATTACACAAAATGGCACCAATGAGACTTCAGGGACGGCTCGTGGGTCTCTGTGAAAATCCCGTCCTTCACTGCTGCGGGGACGTCAAACCGTCTCCTGATTTAGTTCTCAAAAAAAAAAACAAGGACAGATTAGGATCTCCAGTGGTGCTGCTGCTGATTGATAACCCCGGCCCTAACCAGCAACATCTGGAGCTTACGCTCCACGGCGCTGTCATGCTACCAAACCCTTCGTAGCAGGAGGAGGAGGAGGGAGGGAGGGTGGGGGGAGAGGGGAAGGGAGGGGGGGGGGGGCAGTCGTGTGTTGTGATTCTCGCAGCCTGGGGGCCGGGAGACGGTAACGCAGTTCGACTACTGAACTCTTGTCACGTGACGCACGAGCGGCTGGCAGCGGTTACGTCACCCCGGTCCCTGGTGGTAGTGGTCGTAGTGGGTGGAGGAGGAGGAGGAGGAGGGCAGAGCAGCTGTTGCAGCTTGTAGGCCACTGGTAGCCCACATCCTCGTGGTTAAACATTTCGGATCACAGCGTCGCCGCTGTGTTCTCTCCTGCTGATCACGGGCCAATTAGTGGAGATAAAAAGTTATTTATCAGGTGCCAAATGAGATGGAAACATTTCCCTTTTCCAGATTCTCAATGTTAAGCTGCTTTTTCTCTTTTGACCTTAATTTAAATTGAATGTGTGATCCGGATTACGAAGGGTTTACATTTTATTTATATTTCATAGAGAAATTGCGGATTAAATAATACATCTTGTAATTGTTGCAGCTCTATACTCTCCAGTCTGTTCAATGCAAAGAAACAATAATAAATAATAATAAGATTTGATTAGAAGTCCGACATCAGAAGTGGATTATTATTTGGAATCTGTCACACATTCCAGAGTAAACAGACCTTAAAGTCCCAGAATGAGATGAGTGGCTTAGCAGGAACTATTACATTCCCACTTCATCGTCCAATTGCGTCAAGAGGGCTTTCCGAACATAAATAACGCTGAAGACCTTAGATAACATCCCCCCTCCCTTAACCAATGGCTCCGACTGCCACGCAAGACACACCCGACCCCGTTTATCCCTTATTGAACCTGTCCAGGGTCACTTTGGGTGCATGTAGGAGTTCACAGGGGAAGACATCTAAACACATATTGTAGTAGACATGTGACCTATATAGGAAGCAAGGGGAGCGAGGTAGCGGGATACGAGTCAGACTAATACACAGAATGTATGGTAATGAAATTAAACAAGGTCAATGAAGGTGTTCATCAATTTGATACCAAATGTAACAGATGCCGATGTCTATTTGCAGAAGTGTTCGTTAACACGACAACAACTTTCATTCCTATGATTAGATTATTCTTCGCAGTCAACCAGATTTGCAACTGATTTTTTTCCATTATCAAATTTATCTAGTTATTATTTTTTAGTGTCATTGTCTTTAAATGATTTGTTTTGGTTCAGCACCAAAATAGTTATATTTAATTATATAAAACCACACATGATGTATTTGGCTAATCAGCTGTTTTTATAACTGATTGTTTCAGGATTCTAAGATAAAATGAAAATTGCTGCTTTATTTAGTCTGGCATTATAGAAAATGTTAAATAATGATGTCAATTTTATAGAGTAAAAAGAAGAATCAATTGATGGAGGGGATAATCACCAGATTAATTAATTGATGATTCATGCAGTTGTAAAATCTGAAAAGTTTTGTTTTTTCCGACGCCATAATTCACATTTCGTGGTGATGACGAGTCCCGGATGCAGCTTTAAGCCTCGCCACACACCACATCTCTACACTAGGTCACTCAGCACCACTGAACAGTGACACCGTTACTATGACAACGTCCCACCTCTTCCTCTCCTCAGCAACGCAAGCTCTCAAGCACAAACCGCGAGGTGGAGAGAAGAGGAGAAGGAGGAGGAGGAGGAGGAGGAGGCAAACACACCCATTTACAGACTCACAGGGACAAGCGTGGCATGGGAATCCGTCTTTGATGCTGATGCAAAGAGACTGGTACACTGAAAACCTCCCATCTTCCTCCTCCTCCTCCTCCTCCTCCCCCTCCCGAGTTGGCTCTCTGGTCCTGGAGTGTGATGAGAGCAGTGGCAGGATGCTCCCCTCAGACTATGTCACATGATGCAATCAACCATGACCACAGCCAGAGCCAGAGCTTCCACACAGCATCCATCTTTCTCATTTATTCATAACAAGGCTTCAATTATTCAGGGCGGTTGACCAGGTAGTGGTCCCCCCCCTACCCTGGAAGTGTTTGCTTTTACACACCCTGCACAATCCCGGCAGATCACGAGACCCAGTGGGAGAGGACGGTGGGACGAACCCTGCAGGGAAATTGACACGGCACAACACAGCAGCTTTAAAGAAAAGCCTGGCCATCCAAACGCTAAGAAGATTAGTCCAGAGGAAATGCGACAATGTTCCAAAATAGTGTGCGGCCTTATCTGCGGGGCTGGCAGGGCTTCCAGGGCTTCCAGGTCCGCCAGCTGGAAGTGCAATCATGCAGCGGCCGACATGTTTGCGGCGCTCAGCGCTCCACCCTAGAGGGCCACCGCCGCCCCCACCCCCCACAGCCGTCCTCCCCGCTGGAGACGCGCCGTGTTTGGCGGCGTCTGTGTGAGACGCCAGATGGAATACTGTCCGTCCTCTAGATAATGAAGAAGAGAAGACCCCCCCCCCCCCCCCCCTCCGCTGCAGAGAGGCGCATTGAGCGCCTGATTCTATTTTCTGGTTTCATATTAGTTTTAATAGGAAAAACATTAAACTCCACCTAAGGAAGCACGAGAACCGAATGTCATGACCATCCAATAGCTGACGAGATGCCTCACACGGATCTGCAAATATCAACATCATGGCGACATCAAGTCAGTGGGATTCCTCCTCTGGGGGCACCGTACAAAAGTCAATGTCAATCGATGACATAGTTTGAGATGTTTCAGCAACTGATGATTTTTTTTTTTTTTGTTGCCGTAACATAATAGTAGTTGCAGCGCTAAGTGTTTTTCTCTCTATATATGCTGGTCGAGTGGTGCAAACAGGCTGCACGCTGTAGCATTCTTCGTTAGCGTTTTGCAAATGTCGCTGGGCAGTGCCACGGGTCCTAAAGGCAGCACGTCTCAATACGTTTGCAGATCACGAGCAGAAAGCCAGAGGACATAAAGTCTGCCAAGAGTCGGTGAAATTAAAAGGCCTCCTCTTGTCTCGGCAGCGGAGCGGCAGCAGAGGCGGCGGTGGCAGCAAACACAAAGCAAAGCAAAGCAAGACAACACGGCGGTAAAGGAGGACTTGGAAAAGGAGCTGTCGTTTTGGCAGCGCTGTGTACACACCTTGGCATTAATATAGGGGTCAAAGGGCCCACAGCGCTTGAACTCTTTATGGTCTACAGAGCTCTGGTGGGGGGAAGAAGGAAGAGAAGATAGGCCAATGGATTTGGTTCGGACAAGCAATGACAAAATGAACGGTGATCACAAAATGAGTCAAACTGAATGAAGAGGGGAAATAAAAATAAAGTTGAGTTAATGAACAGTCAGATGCATGAACAGGGCAGGGAGAAATGACACAAAACGAGTCTACATTTTCCTCTTGTGGAATTTCCTTTTTTTTTGGGGGGGGGGGGGGGGGGGGGCTTGTTTGCAAGTGTCAAAAGCATTCAGACAACGTTGGTGGAGCTCGTAATGGGTCATTTCTCCTCATCGCAAACAGGAAAGGCCAGCGCTGTCTGTGCAGCAAGCAGCCAAACTGGATATGCAAACATTAGAGTCAAAATGGTTCAAAAAGAGTTAGGGCATGTCACATGACAGCACGGCATCACAGCGGAAGTCAGACTCGTGAAGCAGGTTAATCCTCCAAAAACGCCGGGATGCAGCGGAGAGCGCGCGACCATGCCGAACCAGGGACAGAAAACGTCTCCGTGCGGCTTTCCGGTTCTGGGACTGACCTCCTTTACCCAGGCGGGACACTAACGCGTAACAGATCGAATTGGTTTAAAACCACCAGACAATAATCCACTAAGCAACGTGCAGCGGCGGCGGACCTGCTCGTTGAGGCGGGGGTGCGACGGCCCCTGGTGGATGAGCAGCTTGACGATGTGCTCGTCGCCCTTCCAGGCGGCCAGGTGCAGCGGGTAGCAGCCCTTGCTGTCAGCGATGTTGGTCAAGGCCTCGTTCCGTAGCAGCGCCTCCACCACCTCGCTGCGGACGAAGGAAAGGGGGGGGTTAGGTGAAAACACCCAATAGATTCATTCAATAGCTTTATTTCCCCCAGTGGGAGTGGGTCAACAGTCAGCGAGGGGGGGGGGGGGCATTTGCACATTTCGTCCCTGATCTACCTGTGTCCGTTGAGGGCGGCGTGGTGGAGGGGGGAGTATCCAGTGCTGTCCACACAATTCACATTGGGGCCTCTCCAGATGCTGTTGAGAACAGAAAGGGTTGTTATGCTTCTATTACACACACACACACACACACACACACACACACACACACACACACACACACACACACACACACACACACACACACACACACACACACACACACACACACACACACACACACACACGCTAGCCTATCCCTTTGTAAAGCTGTGGGTGTGACTGATTCTGTTGTGATTGTAATCTCGGCGGCCTTAGTCCACATCGCAGGCCAGCCACCACCTACTCTCAGGTGTGTGTGTGTGTGTGGGGGGAGGGGGCATTAATGCACTCTCTCTCTTTGTAGAGACTCGTGTGAGAGGACAGGAATAAATACCAGGAAGTGAGACCGAATAAACTTGTAGCTGCTGCTCAGGGCCGACAGTTTCTGTCTAGTTTACAGTAACTAGATGCAGTGTCAGTGTCTCTAGATGACCTCAACGCATCCTAAATAAATCATATGACGCCCGGCGCGAGGGACCCAAATACCCGAAAGAGCGTGACTGAGCGAGAACGGGAGCAGAACTGGGGCATGTATGACCCGTGTGGCAGCAGGGTGCTCAACCTCCTCATGTTGCCACACACAAACACAAACACACACAAGCTATTTTTGGTTGCAGTAATGGGTGTTTTGCTCCCATTTAAAATATATCTCCCATAATAGTTCTCATCCTGCAGTCACACGTCGGGGCCGCCTTGTTAATTAAGCGTCAAAGCGGTTCCCCAGTCTGCAGAACAATGAGCCCGACGGAGGGCACAGGACACGGGGAAGCGCCACGGCGGCCATGAGGAAGGAACGGCACGTTTAAAAAAAAACTGAGCGAGCTCGGAGGAAATACACACAAAACTGCCAAAAAGTGAAATGACCAACAGACAAATAAATTCCACTAGATCAAAGGTGGTGCATGGATATGTGCAATTGTGCCCTTTGATAATATATTGGTTTTGGTTAAGAATAACTCAGTTTTTGGAAACAATCTTTTTGTTATTAAGTAAAAGATACTAAACATTTAGTGTCGGTCCTTATACAATACAAAAAATAAAAAAGGTTGTAATATAACACAATAGGAAAAACGAAAATACTGAATACAGAGAGTGGGGAAATGTGGTGGGAGGAAATGCAGAGGATTGATAAACGAGAAAGGGCGGGTCGGGGGAGACACGATCATGTTGGCTCTAAAGGCATTACATGCACACACTTCCTCTCCTTTTCTCCCCAACCAGTAAACACATTTCTAGTCGAGGGGGGCCGCTGCACCCTCCAGAAGAGAAAAACTGAGACAGACCTCTGGTTGCTGTCCCAGATATAGAGTTATGTAACGGCTCAAAAGGCCCATAAACAAATGAACTGAACACGACCAGTGCACCGGCTACAACTAAGGAAGTGAACAAATTGGGGCGTGAGGCCCGCCGCGGGAACACTGAGGTTTCACGGATGTCTGGTGAAACATATCGCATATCCAAGGTCAGCAATTTGATAGCGAATCTGCTGTAGGAGCTAAAGGGTGCGACACCTTCGCAGATTGTGCGAAGACGACGCCACTCCGGAACCCAAAGGAACCGCGCGAGTGATGTCACTTTCTGATGTCTGAAGCCCACAAAACTTTATATAATAAATCACACAGCATTAGTTAACGGCGCTGAGGCCTGTTGTCCGAGCGCTGCGTCCTCGGCAGCCTTTTGGCGGCGTGGCACTCAAGAGCGTGAGTCAGAGTGGTGCTCGACAATCCACTTCATCCTCTTACTACGGCTCACCACCAACCCAACTGAGAGGAGGAGGAGGAGGGGGGGGGGGGGGGGACGACGACTTAGTGGGGCCGTAGCAAGTGAACGGGCGGAGAAATCTTGGTTGATTTGGTCGGGGAGGGGGGGCACATTCACGTGAAACCGACTGAGGAATTCCTGTATGGAAGGCTGAGCTAATCCTTAATTTCCCTGAGGGAATATCAGCGGGATAGAGCGCGGGGGGGGGGCCTCTAATTCTGCGATGTACAAAGCCTCGGCCAGTGCGAGAGGAAGGATAATGATACACCCCCCCCTTCTTTATGTGTGCTCTGCATTAGTCTGCTGATTGCGATATGAGTCACACGCACAATGAAGGCAAAAATATTTGCTCTTGAACATAAATGACCCGAATAATGAAATACACAAACGGGAGGGACCAGCACTAACCAGATCTACCACATTCACTGCATAGTAGAGTACACGTCTCCGGCACCCATGACAACACACCTTCGTGGTGGGACCAACGGTTCAGATGACATGTTTAAATGTGTGGAGCCTCTAAGGAACAGAGACTAACTCAAGCTCGGGTTCGAGCTAGCACGAGCCCAGGTGAACGTGAACCCGGTGTCAAATAAACAGATTTGTCCTCCGGCCTATTAGCCGTGTGACAACATCAGGGATTAGTCCCACCCGGGGGCACGGAGCCCGGGGGAGGGGGGGGGCAGCCCCCCGTCAGAGAAACCGGGCTTAACCATTTTGTGTGATGCCCAGTGGGATGAAACCCAACGAGTCCACCTGAGGATCTCCTCCCCAGCAGCAAGGGACCGAAGCACCTGCTGAGGGACACCTTCAACGAGCAGGACGGCACATTGGGGTCAAGGGCCTCCGGTCAGCAATTGTTACGTCCTGGCTTTTGAAGAGCTCTTGATGAAGTGAAGCGTGAAAGCTATCAGAAAGTCGTCAAGAGATCTCAAACAAAATAATGAAATATGAACCTCATGGAGAGTCTACACGAGTCATCAAGAAAACCTGTATGAACACAACCAGAAACACACCATCTGTAGAGTGGCTGGAAAGATTAAACTAAATGTTTGAGGTAACCAGTGAGCGACCTAACGTCTGTTAACGTGTGTTAAACGTATGCTAACGTGTGCTAAACGTATGCTAACGTGTGCTAAACGTATGCTAACGTGTGCTAACTAGCCGACCCGCTGTGGTGGGAGAATTTAATTGAAGGGTTTGTCCACACCAGCACGTCGCTGTCACCTGTCGTCATCAGTGATTCACCAGATGTTTGCGATGTTTCCAGCACACACACACACAAAAGACAACGGGTAAAAAGAGTAACGACCAACAGCGTGTGGGGAGAGGTGAAAGGTTGGGTCTGATTAGAGGGCGTTAGCTTTCTTTTCATGGCATGGCTTTGCTGGTGTTGTTGTTGTTGTTGTTGCTTTAGTTATAATGGAAAGTCAAAATGTTCACCTCAGAAGCTTTATCCTCCCATTTGTCCATTTGTTATTGTAAGGCCTTCATAGAGGGGGGCGGGGGGGTGAAACAGAGTTCACGTAAACAAGCACAGTCGAGACTCAATAAACGGCTGTTTGAGTTTCTGTCTTGCTCATACATGAGCAACTTTTCGTCTCCTTATCATACAGGAAGCACAGACAGATGGAAACTACAAATAAAAAAAAAACAGAACTAGGAGACCAAAAAATACTCCGTAGAGTCCAAGATGTGTCCTTCTTAGAATCTGCATTCTGAAGATCAGTGCCATTGTCCTCTTAAATTGAAAGCACATGTTGCTCAATCCTGATTAGCTCGATTAGCGGAGGGGAATCCCCCCCCCCCCCCAATAACAGTTAAGTAACTTAATAATAAAAGTTAGTGTGCAAGACATATTAGAGTTGTTATCATCCCCGAGTGACCTCGGTACAAAAGGTATTCTTTATTTCAGGCAATATATCAGAGGATATTCCTTTTTACACTAATAAAAAAAGCCCCTGCCCCACATGGATGAAATCTATTCTCATCTAACCCAGTTAAAGTAACGATGACTTACTATTCCCCCCCCCCCCACACACACACAGACATATGTGGAATCCATCGCTGCTGCCTTTCAGCGTGCTTTCTCAGACTCCATAAACACGGCGCTGTAAACACAACGCACCGAGCATCCTAAACTCAGTCGTTGCTGGAATGCTAACATGGTGGTGTTAGATGAAACCCGAGCCACGGGGTGTCAGATCCCCGCCGTGAGCCTGTCATCTGCAGACACACCATCCCCGTGTGCAACAGTGCACTTTCCACCCGTGGAATTCCACATGCACAAAGATCCCCAATAACGGCGAGGCTGCGGGGACGTTTTGTTTTTCTATTTTTCCTCGGCCTGTTTGGGGAATGATGTATGTAATGGGACGGAATGATCAGGAGTTGTGGCCAAGCCTTTAAAAAAAAAAAAAAGAGAAGGCAACAGCCAGTCATTACACTGATTGCTCTGGAGCATTAAGAGATGTTACGGAGAACATACATTTCAAGAGGGCTTTGTGAATATCTAAAGCTGATTTGTAATCACCAAATGAAAAAAAATAATAATGACTGAAAAAAAGCCCCACTCGTTTTACCCAACAGCCTAAATAGGTGGTCCAATTTCATCCGAATGACAGCTAGATTTTCTTTGTACTACTGAAAAAGTACAGAAAAGCCCCAACATGGTCTTTGGGGACTGATATGAATATGAAAAGAAATCCTTCTCCGCCCCGTCAACGGGACAAAGGACTGGGGCTGTGATGCTGGGAGACGAGCCCTCATCTCACTAAGCTCTCAGAGTGTCCACAACTCCATGCATTCCTCTTTTGATTCTCCCCCCCCCTCCCTCCCCTCCAGTGGGCAGGCACTTTCTCTGCCAGGGACACGTCTTACCCGGCGTCTGACCGCAGCAGCTGCCTGTGTTTGGACAACCTCGTCCAGGAAGTGCTAGTGAAGAGTTCTTCCTGTAGACGGGGGGGGGGGGGGGGGGGGGGGTTTGGACGCAATAGCGGTCGCTAGGGTACGGAGGAAAGTCAAGCCAACGCATGGCCTACAACAAGGCCTCAAATGGACCATTTCCCAGTAATCATTGCAAAGATGTCGCGCTTCATATCCCGCATGTGGAGGAAGTAACTGTGGAACCAAGGTGATGCCTACCAATGAAATACCATTGATCTACCAACAAAACGGCCTAAGCTCCCACAAACAGTGACAAACAGTGTCACGTTGGGACGCTAATCGAGCGGCGCGGAAACAAATGCCTGGCGGCGGCGTTTAAGCACGCCGGGGGTCGGTGTCTTTTTTCCCCATGGCAACCGCTGGGCTTCGGCTTCCTGGGAAAGCAGACATTCCTCAGAGCGGAGCTGTACGACTGTGTGCTTACAACAACAACAACGCGAGTCTTGACATGCTCCCCATTCCAGAACAAGGACGCCAGAGATCTAGTGGAACAACTCACAAACATGCCGTCAAAGAGACGCAAGCTGATTGGGTTACATTGAGTAGAGGCATAGTCTGAAGTTTATTCGGCACGACAAACAGGCGGCCGTTATCGACCATAAGTTAGCATTCGGCCCAATATCTCGCCAAAACAGCAGAGATGAAGACAACAAACTATTTTGCAAACAGGCCAGGTGAAATTACGAAGATATTTCATGACAGAATTCGAGGTTAGCGTGCTTCGGCTGGAGTGTAAATCACCCAAAACCCTTTGTTGACGCTACGACAAACCCAGGCTACAATTTTCTAAAGACTGATCCCCCCCCCCCCTCCACCCCCCGATCAAAACTCATCTGACAGGATTACAGGCCTACGCTTTCCAACAATGGACGATGATGAATAAGTTACCAAGCGATTCCGGTACATGAAACGAAAAAGAAACAAGCCCCCTTGCCCCCCTCCCCTTCCGAGCCGCTTCCTTCCAACGCATCAACGCTGTTCTCGCGCTGCAAACTGAATGAAGCACCCCCCCCCCAGCGGGTTACGTCCTCAGAGCTTGTTCCATGAGCTCAGGTGTCTTTTGTCACATCTGCACGCCCGTTTGGTTAATTAATCTCGCAGCGAGCCCGGGCCAATCATTTCCCGGAGCCGTCGTGGCACAAACATTGAGTGCTCGAGTCCGAAAGGATGACACAAAGGGCTCCTTCGGGCCCGCCCACCAGCCTGCGATGGAGTCCACCTCGACTGCATGACATCTCGGAATTGGATTTGCGATCGGAGGGCTTTGATGCAATTACCTCGAGTACTTGTGCATCGCCTCGGGATCCACTGGAACACTTGTCCCTTGCAGGAAGGCGCCGGCTCCCAGAAGAGCAATACCATATTTTGATTGACAGATGTTCTCCTGCATGTGTTGGGCATTAAAATGAAGGGGGCACCGTGCGGGCTTTTGACATGCTGCACTGACAGCCTGGCCACACGTTGGACCCTAAAAAACGTCTGGAAGCTTCATTTTATTTGAGCTGTAGGCAGAACAACAGACGTGTGTGTAGTTTTTTATTGAGTAAGCTCTTCTATAACTCAGATAACATCTGCAGCACACAACGAAAACGAGAGCTTATCAGATGGGTAACATCTCATTATTTAATATGAGCCGGAGGCTCACATCTGCACCATGTTAAAGAGACGGGACACCAAGAGAAGGCCCGGACCAAGCTCACTCTTCCTAATATTGAGAGGAATTTGATGCAATCTTATATAATAAACAACAGGCACTCGGGCCTATTTTGCCCTGTATTGACCACAACTCCAAAACCGCTGAAGGGATCCGAGTCTAACAAATCACATTATGTGCACAGGTGGTATTGTTTATTGGCTGCAGTTTGCCCCGGTTTGTCTAAATCAGAGCGTATTACTATTAATGCTAGGAGTGAAGAGCAAAAGCCTTGGAGTGAGCAGCTGAACGTTTGCAACCCTTCATGGTTGACTCACACAGATGTGAACCACCACATCAAACGTCTGCCTCACCGAGGACTTCCTTCTGTGACCTCTGATAAGACGAACTACCAGCTGGGGCGCAGACACTGGGCTTTGAATTGTCAGGGATGTTACAACTGCTTGGAAACAATAAAATAATGCGGCTGAATTCATTTAAAGAATTAAAAAGCCCGCCTCTGACATCTGGATTTCCTTTCTTTTTTTCACCTTCAGCAGTGAGGGTTTAAGTCTAGACTGTAAGCAATCAATAATGCATCCCTGTTAGTTTTCACACAGACAGTGCTTGTTTTGCTGCAGTTGCACCCCTAACCTACCAGGCCGTGTTTCTTCTTTTTTTGTGTGTTGTCGTTGCACATTTACGGCACAGCTCACACGGGGGCCGGGGAGCTAACAAAGAAGCACGCCACCGGTTCGCTGGTCTCCGGTGGCTCGTTGTTTTGCAGCCGACCCGTATTTGCGCGACCTTAGTCTGCAGCGGTAAACGATCGCCCGCCGTCGGGGGGACGGGGGACTGGGGACGGTGCCATTCGGGTCTCCCCGAGCCTACCTGAGCAGACTGGAGAGCGGGTGCGAGGAGGCGCCGTGTCCGCCGCTGGTGCCGCTCCCCCCGGTCCCGGAGGAACCGCTGCCGGTGCCGGCGGTCTGTCGCTTCCCGGAGAGAAGCTTCTCCACCGCGGCCAGGTTCCCCGTGCGCGCCGCTTCGAGAAGTTCCTGCTCCTTCCCCATCGCGTATCCCAAAATAAAAAAAATGTAAAAAGGAGACAGGGGGGAGAGGAGAAAAATCGGGGGTAAGGGAGGGGGGCGCGCTTGGTTACGGGAGTGAAATTCCTCTGCGATCCCCGTTTTTTTTTCTTCTTTTCAACAAATCCTTAAATTATTCCTCAGCAATGCTCGTGTGGCGAGGAAACACAAAAAGGCTCCCTGCGCCGCTGGGTCCGTCCGTCCCGATCCACGGGGCCGCCGGCGTCACGGCAGCAAAAGTTTCGTTGAGCAGCACGGCACCACCATCAAGCAAACTTCCTCCGACAAGCCCCCCCCCCCCCGCCATCCACACCTCCGGAGACTCGTCCGTCACTTCCTAGAAACTGCCCTCTCCGTCTCGCATCTCCAATCCGAAACGCCTCAGCCACACACATCCAGCGCACCAGCACCAGCACACACCCCCCCACCCCACGCCCCGTCCCGCTGCTCGATAGCGCGGGTGGATAGGGGTAAGCAAGATGGCGCCCGAGGTAATTAACGCTAACAGGCAGAGAGGTGTGATTGTACCAGTCTAGTGTTTTAAATGTCTGCGAGTCTTAAGCAACTTACGGAAACTAACCTTTTGACTACAAGTTTGTAGTCACTCAAATGTAAATTGTCGATTTTAATGTGAAAGGTTTTACTAATAATAACAGTTACATCGAGTGTGTGGGCGAGACTATTAAGAATAATTCAAAAGTATTGTTGGTATTCGTGTCAGATTTCCCTAAAGGAATAAAAAATATAATTCCCCCATATAGTAAAATCCGCAGTAGACAATAAAACTCGTTTAATGCTAGCCTGTTTACTACTCTCGATGTATTGCCTTGTGTGTTTATGTCTTCTGACATGTGTCTATAAAGTTTGTTCAAAACAGGTGTTACACCGAAATCTGTGACCCATCAGAAACTGTGACCGCAGAGGGCGCTGGTTCACATCGTCTGCTCGTGCGAGCTACACTACAGTCCAAAGTAATGTGAAGAGATGAAATAACAACCCCAAACAATATTTTGAAGTTTAACTGCTTTATTAAGCAGTTACAGTGGGGTCACATATTCTAACAACTTAGCCAATGTGCTGGTCCATTAAATATTTTGTTTCTTTTCTTAACACTACAATATGATGCTTTCATCCGTGGACGTAATGTATAAACCTTTAAGCCGTTTGCGTAGGCGCTCTTCTTCGCCCTCCATTGTCTAGCACGCACGAGCAGACGATGTGAAACAGCGCCCTCTGCGGTTACAGTTTCTGATGGGTCACAGATTTCGGTGTAACACCGGAAACGGAAACCCTAAAGAAGCGATCAAAAAGTCAGGAGAAGCACCCTGGCGCTATCATTGCTTTAAGAATAAGGAGTCTCTCAAACTGAATGTTCGTGTGCCCTGCGGTGTCTCCGCGTTAGAATTATTCTTGAGCTATATTGTTAACTAGCATGAAATACGAAGCTATCGTTATTTAGTTCACTGCAACCGTTAGCTCGCTTTTGCCGCTGTTTAATTGACGCCTAGTTGCAGAGAGGGTGAGTGCATGTGGTATCCGTCCTAATTTTTTTGTAAAACTCGATTATTAACACCACACTATGTACAGCTACTCGTCGTTGGTGCTTCTCGGCTAAAATTAATTTCAGATCACATAGCTCGTCTAGTTACGGAGTATTTTGAGTTGTGCAACGTTATGCAAAGCCGGCGCGATGCTAACTCAGCTAGCGTTAGCCAATCGAGTGCCGTGTTGATGTTCCAGTGTCTGAAGCTGTCAGCCGATGTTGGAGGGACCTGAGGGATTATGGCCGACCCTGCACGCATCAAGCCCGAGGTTAAACCCGAGAGAACGACCTCTGCCAACGAGGACCATCCGAAACCAGAGGCCGCTGAGGATGGACCTGCCGCGTCTAAACCCGCGGACGTAAACAAAGAGTCCTCCTCGCAAGATCAGGTCAAACAGGAGGAGAAATCTGTGAGTCCTGGAGCTCTGATTGAAGACAAATGGACCGTTTATGATTATTTTCAATTCAACAACAGAAAAACGTGTTAGTTATGACCTAAATACAAGCAACACACAACAATTAAATGTAAAAGAATGCGATCTTGATTGAACTATTGTGCTTCACTGATCTCGTTGCATCTAATTGTTTTTATCCTCCATCGTAAAGGATGTGGCAGCCGAGGAAGATGAGGAAGAGGGAACCTCCGACCAAGCCTCCAAAAGGCTGAAGCTGGAACCAGAGAAGAAAAAGGAGAGGCGCCAAAAGGTCGACGAGGATGAAATACAAAAGATGCAGTAAGAACCTATCGCAGTATATTGTAATGTCATTCAATGTCATCCAAGTGACCAGCTCTTCACCCCCCCCCCCCCCTTATTCCACTTGTTCCACAGAGTTTTGGTGTCCTCCTTTTCTGAAGAGCAGCTAAATCGCTATGAGATGTACAGACGCTCTGCCTTTCCAAAGGCGGCAATCAAGAGGGTAGGTATTTTTTAAACACCGACGGTTCTTTCTTCTAATCTCTAAAACTATATTTATTGGCTCTGTGTCTTTTCTTTTCTTCTAGCTGATCCAGTCCATAACAGGATCATCAGTGTCACAGAACGTGGTGATCGCCATGTCTGGTATTTCCAAGGTGTTTGCCGGTGAAATTGTTGAGGAAGGTGAGTGGCTGAGTGAGCACAGACAAAAATGAAACCCATGAAAATAGCTCATTTGTACTGCAGTTTAAATCTCCGTATTATGTAGTTAAATAGTCTTCCTTATGTCCTCACAGCATTGGACGTTTGTGAGAAGTGGGGAGAAACCCCACCGCTTCAGCCCAAGCATATGAGGGAGGCGGTGAGGAGGCTGAAGAGCCGAGCTCAGATCCCCAATACCAAGTATAAGCAAATCCTCTTCCAGTGAGACGCTCTAGATTTCATGGGGAAGTGGTCCTGGGATTTGAACAATGGTTCTCTAGCGTGTGGAAAAAAACACAAGTCAAAATCAGTAACTGGAGTATTGAAGAAGGACCATTTCAGACAATACCAAGAGGCACTTGGTACTTGAAGGCAACTGTTGAAATGAGGTCCTCTTACTCAACATTCACCTCTAGCTTTCTAAATGCAGCATACAGTGCAAATTGTGTGAAATTATATTCATGGTATCATGGTTGTAAATAGTGTTTTTTTTTTACTGTCTTGGTCTTTTGCCTCAATTATTTTAAAGAACTGGTGAACTGTTTTTTTTCTTCTGTTTATAAAATCTTACGGTGGTAGTTGGCTGCCATCATTCAGCCCATCGCAGAACTAATGTCTCACAATACATAAATTAAAAGTTGAATTTTTTTTTTTACTGTGACAAACCACAGCTCACATTTCTAACATAATGGAGGTGAGACTTGAACCAATACTTTGCTGTATATTATATAACAAAATGTGGATGCCATTTGTTAAACGGAAGCATGCCTTTCTATTCACACTTGGCACAACTGGAATGTGTTCATTTATTCTTTCATAATATTTCCCACATACTAGCTTCAGTTCATAGAACCAATTTTATATTAGTCTTAATAAAGTGACAGACTATACAAAAAAAATACACAACTGACATACTGTTTTACATCGATACAAGTGCAAACTAGTGAATTCATCACACAAAGTGAAAGTAATTCACAAGGCTTAAACTAGGCAACATGCGTTCGGTGTCAACATTTCACTAGGTTGAAATAGGTCTTGCATCATTCTCCATCCTGCTGTTTATGGTTGTAAGCAGATGGAACCCAGAGCACCAGTTGGTCAGCCAAACAAGAATGCTACTAAACAGGAGAAGGTGGCTATAAACTGAATTCACAGCTACATGTTGCATTGTACTGCTATCTTTGTCTACTAAGGCATGCAAAAATAAAACAGCTTAAACATTGAATAGTTCCACATCAAAGACGTGTAGTGTTGTCGTTCTTTGTCATTTTATAATAAATAAAAATGTAATTCATAGCTTGTAAGGCAGCCAAAGTTAAGAAATAAAAAGTGATGGTTTAAAATATCGGCTGCACTGACATGTTCAGCCACCAGGGGGCTCCCAAGCACACCAAGGTGAAGGGTGGGCTGTACCAGCTGTGTAACCACTAACAGAACATAGATACCCTGCACAGGCAAGAATACACCACAGATTTAACAAGAGAACATTGTACCTAGCATGTAGCTGACTGCGCTGTTTAACAACATTATTCTCACAATTGATGTTATTAAACCCACTAAAAGCTTTCGTAGTGAATCTGTTCCGTTACATGACGCCCTGTGTGCAATGGATCGTCAGTACCTACACGTTTTAAAATGTCCTATTCTTTGATTGATATGGCTTCAACGTACTGTCAAGGAACGTTAGTCTAACAACCCAAAAAACTTGCTTCAACCAATCTAGATAACTACACACGAGAGTGCATGATCACTGTACTATACGGGACAAATGTGCACAGAGGAATTAACACTAGCAGTCTGAGATGTTTGCTGGAAATCACGTAATATAACTGTTAGGTGGTCTGATCCCAAACCGCCTTAAACCAGCGAGTTAAAAATGAAAAGGACTAAATCCATTTAAATAGTGACTATCTACTGTGCCCAACTTGCTCTCAGGGGGATTTTGATCACGGAGCACATTGATCTGATATAAAATAAAAAAAAGTGCATAAGTAACAGCGGATAATATCACAGTATGTTTGAATGGTAGTAATCTACAAATGTATCTGTAAATGTGCTACATGTAAACGCGCTGTTCACAAAGCATGCACGGCGCGGTTATGTCGGGTAGAGATGAAGGACGGGCAGCTATCTGGCCGTGTGAAGAGGGCGGTTTTGGCATGTGCTCCATTCCGAAACACAAATGAGGAAACGCAGAGAGGTGTTATTGAACCGTGCAGGTTTCCTGTCCACGCTGCTTTTTGGATGGGGAATCAGCAGGGCTCATTTGTGTCACACCAGTGAGCATCACCCAGACTGCCAGATAAAAAAGTAGTACCATAAACGTACCTATAAGTCACTTCACTCAGTTACCCTTTTTATAATTGCCATAGGTGCTCATTTTGTAATCTCATGACCGGCGTGACGCACACAGCACGGACTCGTCTTCTTCTGTCCACCGTCCAGACAGATGCTTTTATCGAGTCTCGCTGGTTCAGGATGCATCCTGCCACCGCCCGCCCCCCCCACCCCCCCCCGGGCAGCAGCAGTGACGCAGCGGTTCCAGAGGTCTCAGAGAGTGAACCCGGGTTCGTGCTTCCGGACCTCCAGGAGGAGGCGCTCTCGGTCGCTGAGGGCCCGGGTGAGAGCAGCCTCGGCGTCGGAGAGCCGGGTCTCCAGGGTTCGTCTCTGTAACGGATCAGTGGATTGGTTAGTCCCTGGCAAGCGGGCCGATGTCACATTCTGCTCACGCAATCCCCTGCGACGCCCCGCAGGGTGTCGGGGAAAAGGACCCATCTGGGAGCATCAGGCAGGTACACTGGATATATTTATTTTGATTTCCCACTCCTTCGTGTTACACTTGGCAGCCTCACACACACACGCATCATAATACCAGACAAAGGTGTCCTTTTGTTGGATGGCACGATAAGATTTGACTGCGATAGAAACCGGGCCAGAGGTCATGTAATGATCCCTGATGGCATACTTTTCAAATAGAGGCCTATGATACAGCAGATCCCATCCTTGTAGGTATAGAACTACGATTACAGGTCTGATCCATGTGTTTTCGGTGGTTGGTACACGTGTAATAAAATAAAATTAACACTGTACAAAAATGAATGTGCCTTTTTTTGAAAGTGGAAAGGATGAGACAGATGACATACAAATGCATTGCAATTCACTTAAATAAATACCTCGCGCTGCTTCTGATCACAGCAAGAATGGTTGGAGTCGTGCGAGCCGGCCACCTCGGGGGGGTCTGAACGCTCAGCTGCAAGCGAAAAAGGAAGCGGTGTGATGACCTTCTGTGAGGACGTCACAGCAGGTGCATTTGTGGTTTTTACGGTTCACTGCCCCTCCCTCTCCCCCCCCCCCCCCCCCCTCCTCGCTCACCTCGGAGCCTCATGACGCCGTCGTCGCCGCGCTCGAGGAGCAGCTGATCGAGCACAAACGAGGCTGGCACAGCTTGGGGGGCCGTGGGGTAGATTTTAGGGCTGTCATCCTGAAAGAGATCCTCACAATGAACCACAGATCTCATAGCGTATACAAATCACGTCGACAGCATGGACAACCCACCTTCACGGTGATGGTGACGTTGCTCATGTGTAACGCCATCGGCTGACTGTCGACGCTGAACTCGTCCTCCAGAAAGGGCCCGATGTTGGTGACGGTGGAGGTCAGCAGCTCCGCCCGGCAGTCCCGCACCCTCACGTCCAAAAAGCCACAAGACTCGGCCGCGGCAGAGTGTCGCGCTGCAGACGGACCCATTTCTGCCCTCAGGCACACTGCGGGGGGGCCGCCGGCCCCTTGTGGGTCCCGATTGGGGATCGGTCCGCTCGGAGCTGCAGTAACCCAAGGAGGACACGGATTAAGACTTCTGAACTAGAGGCATTGTACAAAAAGCAGATGCGGCTGGGACATTTGTGATCAGATATCCGCCAACGTGGGAGTGACCCAAACTTTAAGATGGACCACTGATCAGAACAGACATATTTATTTTTGCTTTCTTTTATAACGTATTTTCTAGATTGTGATGCAAAACCGACTGATTAGATCAGACTATGAACACATGTTGTTTAAGTCACCCTGTATGAGGCCAGCCAGCAGCTCCGACACCCTGACGTTGCCCATCTGCACGGGGCTCAGATTCTGAGCTTCTACAGCCACGACTTGGTCGTCTCCCTTCACCTCCACGGTGCACGCGGCTCCACTCAGGACCAGCAGCAACACCGAGGCCTGGAGTGACAAAGTCGCGTGTTAATATCGCTTTGTGCGGGACGGCGACCCGGCTGGTGGAGTCAATTCAATCAAGTAATTCAAGTAACCCACCGTGTCCTGGGACAGGTCCTCGATGCTTTGGGACAGAGAGCTGCTGAGGTCCGCCGATGAGCCCCCCTCGGTGCCAGGCGCCGGGCTGCCCGCAGGAGTGTTGTTGGCGCCCGACTCTGGGGGAAAACGGGAGATTACAGCGCATGTCACGTGTGTAAATTCAGCGCGATCACTTTGGAAATATCAGTCGCCGTTTGAAGCACCTGAGTCCATCGTCAGAATCACAAAATTGTCACTGAGATCGCTGTCCACGGAGAGATACTCGTCAGGCAGGCTGCCGTCCAAGATGGCGCTGTCAAAGGAATGCTGGGAGGGCGACTGCTTCATGGACTGGCCACGGAGGCCTGCCGCCAGAGAGGGGGAGGCGTCGTCTGGGCGCGGGAGCTGTTCCCTACGAGCACACACACAATCAGCTAAGGAACAGCCGGTAAAAGCATGTGGTGCACAGCGTGGGCTCCAGACACACAAACCCGATTATATTGCCAACAGCACAGCGGGGGAGAGCGCCAGCACTTACTTTGCCTGCGTACCGAACAATTTGCTCATGCCTGAGCCCCGACTCAGCATGCTGAAGGCGTCCTTCGTTATGGAGAACGCCCCTTTGGTCAGGTCCAGCGACGCAGTCAGGGCATCTTTGGTGGCGTCCTTGGTGACGCTGATGGCGCTGGACAGCTCTCCCTCCAGGCTAAAGTTGGAGGGTTCGCGGGGGAGTACGGGGGAGTGTGCGGGTGAGGGCGGAGGAGAGAGGACGGGGGCGTCCTCCTGCGTGGTCCCCTCCTCGACAGCCTCACACGCCTCCTCCACAGCTCCATCCCGCTCGTCCGCGGGGACGGCGCCGAGGGAGGAGATGCCGTTCTCCAAGCCGCCGTCCCCCGGCGCCGCAGAGCGATGAGCGGGGGAGATGTCGGAGTCCGTCATGCTGTCCGTCTCCGGCGTGTGGGGGACCTCTTCCTCGGCCTCCGTGCACACGGGGGGCAACAGGAGACCCAATTCCACGGAGTCCACCGCGAGGGCGAGACACACCGTGGGGGCTTTTGTCTTCTGACCGCGAGCCTGCTTCACGTCTCGTAGGTCCCGACCCAGCTCCGCCCCCAGCCGAGCCATGGAGTCCTTCATCCGCAGCAGGGCTACGTACTGGTAGTGGTTGAGCCACATCTTCACCGGGGTGATGGTGTGGGCCAAGAAGTGGACAGAGGCCAGCGATGCCTCTTCCTGCTCTGCGGGAGGCTGGTGTGCTCCGCTGGGACTGGAGGAGGAGGAGGAGGAGGAGGAGGAGGGCTGACACATCCACACAGACATGGCGAAGGGCTCCACAAAAGGCTGGGTGCCGCCTTTGGGGAATCGCCGAGCTCCGTCGAAACCGAGGCTCACGCGGGACAGACCGAGAGACCAGACGTCCTGGGATCGCGGCGGCTTTGCGTGCAGGGGTCGCGGCTCGGCCTCTTCAGCGTGCTGGAGGAAGGTGGACGGCACGGCGTGGAAGGCACTCTGGTCTCTGGGGTGGGGGCAGGGAGGTGTGCGCTGAAAGAAGGGGCGGCTGGCGAACTGGTTGTAGGCGGCGCGGAGGTCAGCTCTGGAGCTGTGAGGGCAGAGGCGGGTGTTGCTGAGAACCATCTGGGGCACGGTGACAGAGAGGGACTGCGGGCGCTCCGGGTGGTCCAGTATGGAAGAATCCAAGGGGATTATTAACTATAAAAAAGGAATATTAAAAAAAGAAAAGAATTCAACCATGTGTTTCAAATCTAAAAATAAAAGAAGCCACCCGTGTTTAAAAACACGTTCACCTTGAGCAGAGTGGCGTCCATCCGGACGTCCAGATGCTCCTCTGCCCGGCTGCTGTCTTTCAGGTGGTAGAAAGCTTTGACCTGGTCCAGGGTGTGCAGCAGACCTCTGGAAAACAGGTTGATCCACAGCACGCTGGCCGGGTCCACACACAGCTGGAGGCTGTTCAGCTGGGCGTACAGGTTGGATGTGGGCACTGGGGGGAGGTCAGATGGCGACAGATACGCTCGAGTTAATGTAGCAAAGCAGTAGCACAAAAAAAAACAAAAAAAACAGGATCACTATAGTTAATATAAAAAGGTTAAAAAAAAACAATATGAGAGTAAAGCAGAGTAACAGGCACCACATCCCTTATTGTCATACTAAACCTAAAATAACGTGCATTTTACCTGAAAAACTTGGGTTGTCAGGAAAGTAGTATTCGGTGAACTGCAGATGAACTGCTGGTACGTTGTCTGGCAAACGCATGGCTTTGCGGTTGCAGGATAACAGCGAGCGGGTCTTCTTGTTTTGACGGCCTCTCGTAGACACCTGAATGTTAAAAGGGGGCCAGACGTTAGAACAGTGCTGGAAATATCACTAAACTTTTTTTTTCCATGGATATGCTCATTTCAAGATTTAATAAAAGGAACTCAATTACTCAAGTATGTTCCACATGACGGAACTACACCACGTGAGTTCTAATGTCAGAGACTTCCTGTCATAAGCTGGAGGTGGAGACCCAGACACGTACACAAGTTCCCCCTGGTGTCCCTTCTTCTATCAAATGGGGAACTGCTAAAGTTTTGTACTTTAAATAGCTTTGAATGTTACTTTCAAGATGAAAAGTGAAATGTCCAAAGTGATTTTGCACAACCAGTGAAGTGACTGTGATTTCTCGATTTCAGGCGAAAGGCACCAGAGAAGCCGAGTACTTCACTGAAAACTAAGGCAGAGGTTGCTAGTGCTGCAATTACAACTCAATTCCTTTCATCTTTTGACACATATTCCCTCAGTGTTTTACAATCTGTGCACATGCAACATCCTCAGTCCTAAAACTCTCACACCGGCACAGGAAATGGAAAAGAGAGCCGACCCCTCTCCCGGATGGACTGAGTGCAATAGATGTCATGTGTATAAGAGGATCAACGTATAGATGTGCGATACGTACATATGTGTGTATATATGGGAGCCTGGTGGTCACAAACGTCTGAGATGATAAGCGAGTCGTAGGAACCGTCCCTGCTGTATCATCCGCTATAGATCCACAGTGTCTGTGGCTGAGGGTCGATTCATAATTTCACAATAATGAACTCCCATTTTCCCCACATCAATAGCGTCTGCGACTGCTTGGTCAGCGCTTCAATCTTCTAAATGCAAAGCGACTTCTAGCCCTGTCAGAGTTACTGCCCGACTGCCTCCCTCTGAAGAACAGATGTCCCTGGGTCCAATTACTGAAGTAAGGCCTCTGGCGGCGCAGGATAATCATATCAGTGGGTGATTAAATCTCGCCTGATGGATGTCCACGTCGTCCATCCTGACCACCACGCAGCTGGATCGCAGCCTCTTCAGCGCCGGCCCTGGGGGAGCGGTGTCGATGGGGCTCGGCTTGGGACTGCGCGGTCCATCTGAAGCACGCGGGTGAGAGACCGGACACTCCGTGACAAGCAGGAAGGAGTCACGCACGGGGGCTGCTCGAAGGAGTTTCAATCCGTGCAGGTTTAAAACGAGACACAAATCTTCACATTCATTGACCTGTCTTTGCAGAGGACTCCGTGGCCGACCGAGGTCCCTCGGCTTGTGGCCCCGGGAACCCAAACGCCTCGGTTCTCCTCTGGTACTCCTGCAGCAGTTTCCCCGCCCACTGGGCCTGGGCCTCCATGGCCCCACTGTGGCGCTCCCAGTGTCGGCATCCGTCAGCTACAACATAAAGCGGCAGCAAAGACTTCAGACATTCTGCGTATGGAGCATTTCATGCATATTGCTAATTTGTAATCAAACAAAAAAAACAAATTGTGCCTATTCCCCATAAACACGTTCCATACCGGCGGGTCCTGAATGAACGCCGTGGTTAAAAACTACGTTCACACTCACCGGGTCTGTGGACGGGGTAGTAGTCAAAGCCCAGCTTCCTGAATGTCAGCTGCATGGCGCCTTGCAAGCCCGGTGGAGGAGCCTCATCTGTGTCAATGTCACAAGCCAGCCGATTAAAAAAATAAAATAAAAGTAAAACGCAACCACATTTTCGGGACATGATGGCGTCTCGTTTCAAACTGACCGTCATCCGGTGAGGAGCTGTCGTTGCATATGTGTAAGTCCAAGCGGGAGATGAAGGTGTGGTAAGAAGACTCCTTGACGTCGTAGAGGTCGAAGTATTGACTCATGTTGCTGGGGGTGCCGGTGGGGGCGGGCGGCGTCTCTGTCCACAGGTTATGAAGGCCCGGCGAAGGAGGAGCAGTCTAAAAACACAGGAGGGGGTCAAAGGTCAAACGGAGACGACAAAGATAACTTGGAAACAAGTCCACAAAATCTATAACGTATGGAAAATACATCCAGACAAATGTGTGAAATTCTGTCTGTGAATTCAAAGCAATGATGACGGATTATTAGTAAAGACAGTAAGCTCTTTGTGTAATTATGTCATTTCTTTTGTAGCTTCCCCGCAGCTTCATACTTTGTCAAATTATTCCAATAATAAATATGACTTGAAAAATAAATATATACAATAAATGTAGGGCAAGTCTGTTTAAAAAGGTGCTGAAATGAGACAAACTGTAGATAGAAGATAGAAAATAATTCCGTGGAGATGTGCTAGTGAGAGCAGGGCGGTCACAGTATAATGATCGTGGCCATGTCGTTTAAAATGGATGCAGAAATAACAATTCCTGAGACGTGATGAGTACCGATCCTATCATTACTACTCAGCATTGATGCCATTATTGCTCTACCCGTTCACGAGCAGACCTGAAGGGATTCAGCGGTCCTGCTCTTCCTCTGCTGGGCCGACTTCTCCATGGCCTCGCTGAGCGACTTGGCGTAATGGATGATGGCTTTGAGCTGAGAGTCCGTCAGCACCCACAACAGGTCGTCCAGGATGAAGAGCAGCTTGGATGCCAGCACGTGGCAGTCCTTTATCTGGACAGAACCCCGGGGAGTTAAACTCAACTTTAGATGAGATCAGCTTTGTGATTTTTTTTTAAATTTTTTTAAAGGGATCCCCCCTGGCAGTCTCACCCTGCGCTTCAGAGCGATGCGAATGCGTCCCTGGTTGGTGATGAGACGTAGCGGCGTGCTACCGAGGTCCTGGTCGCTACTTTCAATGGCGTCCGCCTCGATTCGCAGACTCTGCCAGTTTATCTCCTTGAACGTCAACACCTGGTTTGAAACGAGAAGCATTCAGCTACGATTGAACCCGCCACGTTACGACACTTTCGTGGGGCCACTATTTATTTTTCATTAAGCGATGGAGAAAAGAAAAAGGGCGAAGGACAGGGTGGAGGGGGTGGGTTTGGGGGTGGGGGGGGGGCTAAAGTGTGTCGCACTGTACCTCTCCTCTCTTCGGGTCGGTGACGCGGGTGTAGCGGAGGTCGCTGTGCTGCCACTTGGGGTTGAGGCTGTTGCCTTGCAGCTGCCAGAGCTCGAAGGAGGCGCGGAAGGCCCGGGCCTGCACCTTGATGGTGATGGTGTTGATCCTCACAGACATGCCCTCCACCACCTTCTCGGCGAAGCCGTACTCGCTGCGGAGGGACGCGAAAGGAGGGAAGGGTGGGCGGAGGCGTTCAGGGGATACGTGGCCTCACGTGGTTGAGGTTGGTGCAGGCTTACCTCTGGCCCGCTGTTATAGCTATAGGAGACGGGCCGTTAGGGGGACGCGGCTCCTCACACGTCCTCATTTCTACCTCCACCTTATCCAGGAACTGCACAAAAAAGAAGAAAACTGTGATACTGCAAGTGAGCAACGACGGATGGAGGACGTAACATTTACAGATGATGACAGGAGAGAAAGCAGCATCATTGGAGCAGCAGTGCAATAGTTGTGTCACTTAAAGAGACTTGAGATGAAAAGATGAAGGGGGGACGGACAGTGGGCAGGACTTTTGGAGAATGACCAAAACAACTTACCAGACAGATGGGGCTTGTTTTCAACTTTGTCCATTGTATCTAGAAGGAACAGAGTCAGCCACAGACACTGTTTGTCATTCACTGCGTGCACAGAGGACATCAAGCTCCTGACACACAACATCTGCCACACAACAACGCTGTGTGGCAGACAACAAATATCTACGTCAGCTATCAACTGGGTCAGCATTTATCTGATCAACTAAACCAAGTGGCAATAAGAAACAAAGTGGGCAAGCCTGATTAGACACAGACGGACCAGAAAGAAAGAAAATACCCTCAATGATGCTATTTCAAAGTATTATCAATGATTATCTATACTTTATTACAAAGTTATGTTTCCTAATTAAATAAATGACCAACGGCTGAGTAGACTAACGGTAAAATCAAATGCCGTGGCCTTGGTAACGGAGCGAGGTTATCCTGTGGCACGTCTAAAAATAGGTCGACTGCCAGCGGAACAAGTGGATTCCAGTAGCAGTTGCAAAGGAAATGTTTTTTCTCAGAAGTTACCCTGTTGACACCACAGAAACTCCCTGTAGGATGAATGCCACAAATGCCATGCATGCTACAAATGCCACAAAACGAGAAGCTGTGACAGATACACAAATAATACTGTCCTACAACGTGGTGAAAAATGGTAGAACACGTTACGGAGTTAGGATCTTAAACCCGTGGCTTTATCTGTATCATTTGGAAACACAAACCAACCACCATGGCGGCTCTGAGCACAGCAGCCAGAGTGTCTCAGGATCACTGCGGCCTCCGGGCCTTTTGTGTCGGATCTCTCTCTCTGTGGAGAAAAGGGAGACGATCCGGCCCGACCGGTCGCTGGGGACGTACCCTGATGGCGGCCTTGTTGCAGTAAACCCGAGTGACAGCGAGCCAGGTGGGCAGGTCCAGCATGTTTTGCAGAACCTCCTCATCGAGCTCCAGGTTGGACAGCTGCCCCTCTCCCTTCAGCGTGCTGAGGTTGATCTTGTCCGGGGACAGGTTCTTGGTGAACCTGAGGAAGAGGAGATTGGGTTAAGAGTGAATATGCACAGCATAAAATCTATAGGAGGCAAGTAGAACTTCGACTAAGGGAACCGCAAACTTGAGGGGCTACAATTGCCTGGGGAACGCATTTGTTTGGGAACAACTTCTTCATCATCATTATAACGTTGCATTTTAAAGTTTGGGTCAGAATTGCCAGAAAAGATTTCATACTGCAAAATGCGACAGGATGCATCGGGACATCCTGGTATTTTGGGCATGCTGCAACACTATTTATGTGGACATATCAAGTATTTTTATGGCGTACAAAGTATCACAAGAGTGAAGGTTTAATAGACGAGTCACCGCTTGTTACGTATGTTTTAGCATCTATAAAAATACCCGGGATGAGAACTGTGAGCAGACTACTTAAAGTTGATAAGCAAATCATCTGATCTGCATTTGTACGACTCCAAAGCCTTTGTGAACTATTAGCGGAATCCCCTGTAGTGCAAATGAATGAGTCACCCTGAGACAGCGGCCAGGAAGAGGCTGCAAGCCCACACAGGGAGGGTCCCGCAGCAATCGGAGAGAAAAACACTTTGTTTGGGTATTTTCATTTTACATTTCACCACACGACATGAGCGCTGATCGGACACATCCACAACATTTCAGAGCGTCGACCAAGTGGCACCGTAGCTCTTCTGTGTCCTAGCATGGTTAGTAATAGTAATAATAATACGAATGAAACAAATGAGAAAGTGGTCAAGTCATTACATTGGACGTTGTAACCCGGTCAAAGACTAAAGCTTCCCTTTAGTCACTGAGAAACAAGAGAACAGGAGCATGGCTTTCATTTCACATCAGCTCCCCCCTCCTCAAGGCCCTTTAATGAGTGATGCTTGAGGGTTAAAGCTAGTTCACATGTCCAGAAATATCTAACTGCTACTGTGCAGCGTTGTGCATTTGGTTACATGAGCATTTTGGAGTGTCCGAACACAAAGGGGGTGATTTGCTAGTATCCATAAATAAGAACTGCTTTAGGGAAACAACTGCTGAATAGTGGTTCTATTATTTAAAAAGAGAAAGATTAGCGTGGCTTAGACGGCAGAGAAATACCAGAGCTTTCCAAGCGGCAAGAAAGAAGTCATTGTGCAAACTTAAAACTGTTTTGTTTTAAACGTAAACAGCGTCAAGATCTTACTAAGACGATCTAGACACTCAGTTTGTATGAGGAGAAGATCTTGTCTTCATCCCGCCGGCCTTAAAAATATCATAAGAGTCCTGCAACACACGAGTCAGACCTTTAACCCCAAGAGATGCTCAGAGGTTAAAGCCAATCATCCATCAACATCAATGTGCTCGCAAGTCTCCGTCTCCACCGTCCCCTGCACGGTGCAAAAATGTGTTTTAATTATTGATTGTTAGAGACAGCGGAGGGAAGGAGAATAAGAGACGCTCGACCCCCGGCCCCTGATTTAGAGCACATTCCTGTTTTCCACGGAAGGGTACGAGAGAGACCTTTAAAAACTCATAGCGGGCTTTAATACTCCTGAAGAGCAGCATCCCGTAGGACCAAGTGAGAGCAACCAGCCAGAGGTGGAGAGGATGCTGATGCTGATGCTGACCGGATCACAACATTTGTCTTTGCACAGCAAGGTGTCTGATTGGGTGAATGTTGCTAAAAAAAATAATAATACAAGACTGTGATGAGACTAAATAGTATCACGGCTGACTACTTTGAAGTGGGATTAAAGAAAGAAATCCCTGATGCATTTTTTTCTGGAAAGGTGTAGATGATAAAAAATAAACTTTGAAGAAGACATAGCTGTGGATTGAGTAGGAGTAAAGAACCAAAGATGCTATTAAGGATAACGTTAAAGCCTTTTCACATTTGAATATGATATGTATTTAGGGCCCTAGACCCCCAAGTGACACAGAGAGACAAAGTAAGCAATAATTAATAACAGCTTTTTAAAGCCAGCATTAAAGACGGTCCGTGGCTCATAGCAGCATTAAGAAAAGCGTAATGTGTTTGAGGTGTTACGGTTTAACTGGTAACCAGAGTGGAAGTCGATGTAGCTGCTAGCTTACATGTCACGTTACGGTACCAGCGGACGCGAACCAACGGTTTCTGCGTGGCGCGGCAGCGGCGTTAACGGCGGGTCCATCATCCAGCTCGGGCTAAGTGCAGCTAACCCAACCCCCCTGAACGAAAATCACACTTACCGTGATAAGTGTTTCAAAATTTGCTTTTTGATTATTCCGGCCATTTTTATTCAGCGTTGCGGGAACCTGAATTCCCCCCCCGCCCCCTCTGCTGAACTGAACCAGTGGTCTTTGCTAGCTTCCAGGTACCTCTCCGTCGCATAATGCCCGGGCTGTGTGCATCTTATAGCCGCCGCAGGCACAGCCTAGCTGCTGCCTCCATGAAGCTCCGGTCGGCCAACTGACTGCAGCGGACCGCGGCGATACCGCAGCGCCGCCTGCCGGAGGCCGAGGGCGGAACAGGTGTGCGGAAAGTGCGCCCGAAGATTCCCACCAAGGAGAGCAGTGTACAGCTGTATCTGCTAATAAAGTGATACCTCACAGACGGCACGTTGTGTAGAAGATGGAGTTACTTATGCACTATAAGTAAAATAATGTTAAGTAATAACTTCAGGTTCGAGTTGTATTTGTTACGTAATATGTCTGTGTAGGTGGGCTACAGGGATCGAGTTGAGTAACTATATTTAACAAATATAGTTATTAATATCTGACAATCAAAGATAAACTATAGACAGAATAACTGCATGTGGTGATGCAAATTGAATACATTATGGTCCAAATATTAAGTACAGTTACTTCTCCTTTGACCAAAATAAATGCAAAATCATACAAATAGTTAACTGCTTTATAATACAGTGGTTCAAAGTATGAATTGTGTTTTATAATACACTGTAGCTTTGTATTAAATAAAGCCTAGTAATTTATTTTGGTACTAACTATCTGCAATTTTAAACAGGTTTACCGTATTTAACATGATATTTTACTATAAACAATTCCGTTTCATAAAAGAGTAGTATTAGAACACAGAAAACAGGTACTTTGTCAACAACCCTTTCCTAAATAAATCCATTTATAAAACTAATTTACACTGCAGCCGCCCTAAAGATAATAAAATAATGCAAAAGTTTGTTACAACACAAACACGCAGCAACATTCATCATGATGCAAATTAGGGTGTTTAACCTAACATACCCTAAACCTATTTTCTTTTAATGAAACAATATATTAACAAAACATTTTATAATTCTAACCCACGTGATACATGATTTATTGGTATTATTGATTTAGTATGACATATCATCTTCACTGTAATAACACGCCTAGTATAAAAGTAGTGTTTTCGCTTCTCCTCTAGGCCTCATAGGCACAACACACAATCATGTGACATGCGCACTCGGCCCTGTTGTTGAGTTTGTTATGACAAGTCGAGGCCTCGGACTAAATTAGTAGCGAAGCCCCCGTCTCTGTCCGGGCGAATCCGTGATGGAAGGCATGGACCTGGACCTGGACCAGGACCTGGTGCAGAAATTCAGCTGCATGGGCACAACCGACAAAGATATCCTAATCTCGGAATTTCAGAGGCTTCTCGGCTTCCAGCTAAACCCCGCCGGATGCGCCTTCTTTCTGGACATGACCAACTGGTGAGCCCGGGGATTTTTTCGGGCCTGCTGCGTGGTTATTTTTAAGACAGGTTGACACAGTGGGGGGTTCACTAGCTAACTTGCACCCCCGGCAGTTGTCGCTATACCGGAGAAGGGCACCGTAAGGACCGCTGTCCTTCATCGTGACGATGGAGTTTACGTTGTTATCATGTCTACGTGGGTTCGGCTAACGACGCTGTAGTAACGTAACTAACGTTAGCCTTAGCGTTAGCTTAGCCACCGCGTCTCCGACTCAAAGCAGCTCGGCGCTTAATGTGACAATAATGGAAAACAAGATAAATAAACTGTCAACAAACGTCGTGCTCACGTCGATCCTTGTGTCTGGTTTAAATAAATAGGACGTTATTTTGCAAAGATCGTCGCTGTGACGTTAACGTTGGGTGGCACCATGTTAGCCGTGGTTCTTGACTCACAATTCACTGTTTTAAACTGTTTCCCCTCAGTGTTTTGACGGATTATTGTGTCCGACGCTCGTCACTTTTCACATTATCGACGGCGTTAACGTCTCACTTCTGACGACATCCACGGCGGGGACGGCTGCCGTTTATTACGCAACATCGGTCAATGCAGAAACGTTGCGTTACGTTACTGGCGAAGACGTGGTTCATTAATTATTTTTTTTACCAAAATGGCCCATGGAACAAAGTGCACCGTGGATCTTTCGGTTTTAGTCCATTAAAGGTCAAATTGAACTCTTTAGTGTCCGCGCATGTGCAGTATTAAGTTGATGCAGGTCTGTGGCCGGTGACGGGGGTCCGTGGGCCGTGGAGGCTGTAGTAGTAACACGTGATGCCGTGCCATTCAGCCACGGGGTTTCTAAAAATAAAAACTGCTGATTTATGGATGACCAGCATGACGCGGGAAGCACCCATTAGCAATCTCTCCAGGTCTGCAGAGAATGTGGGCATTCTGATGCCGTCCCAAAATGCTCCAGAAATAAATATTGTAGTCAAAGCGTTATCGTCTCCTGTGGATTTGGTAAGGCCATCAACCGAGATTCACTCCTAGGCTCTTAGCGTGAGTCTTGCGAAAACCCTGTGGTTTCCGCACGTATAGCGATCATCATTTCACCAAAGCTGTACTAAACTGCACTAAATATCTGTACAAATCACCTGGATTTCTGCCTTTTGTCCCAGGAATTTACAAGCAGCCATTGGAGCCTACTACGACTTTGAGAGTCCCAACATCAGCGCACCGTGCATGTCCTTCGTGAGCGACGTGACGATCGGAGAGGGAGAGTCGGTTCCACCGGACACACATTTCACAAAGACCTGGAGAGTACAGAACACGGGTAAGTCTGCGTGAAGACTAAGACCCGATCACAGACCTGACACCGGACCCTGAGAGTTGGATATAAATATACTCGCATGTAGAGTTCAGCGTGGCTTTCTGTGTCTTCCCAGGTTCAGAGTCATGGCCTCCCGGGGTTTGTCTGAAGTATGTTGGCGGAGATCAGTTTGGTCACGTAAACATGGTGATGGTACGGTCTCTGGACCCTCAGGAGATTGCTGATGTCAGTGTGCAGATGCAGAGCCCCGCGTCTCCTGGCATGTACCAGGGTCAGTGGAGGATGGCCACAGCCACCGGACTTTACTATGGAGGTGAGGACAGAACACTTTGCACGCCACAAGCTGTGAATTGTCGCTTGTTATTACATGTGCTCAAGAACAGACAGAAACCATTGGTCAACGAATCAATCAGCCGATGGACAGAAAAATAACCAGCAGCTACATATTTATGATTAGTAGTTTCCAAAGCAACTACACAGTACTACATAATTTTACCAATGAGATACGTATATCAAATTAAGAATCATTTATCCAATTGATTTGCCTACCTACAAATGAGTTTCAAACAGTTTGTGGTCCATCCTCCTTTTACCTGGATCCATATAACCCCGGGTATTTACAGACAGCGGCAGCGGCTCCCTCTATTATAACACGCTGTTCATTTGTTTTTCGACAGACGTCATTTGGGTGATCCTGAGCGTGGAGGTCGGAGGCCTCCTCGGCGTCACGCAGCAGCTGTCCTCTTTTCAAGCAGAGTTCAACACGCAGCCCCACCGCAGCCTGGAAGGAGACTACAACCCATTCGCCTCGCCGGAGAAGAGCAAGTGCCCCAACGGCAACAACAACAGCCTCCACGACGCCAGCGTTCAAAGGGTCACAGAGGAACATTGGCAGGGGAGCCCCGACCAGCTGCAACAAGATCAGAATGGACTTTCACAAAACTCTGTGGATTTAGTAGCAAATAGTCTACAAAGCAATCTATCAGTAGTCTCTTATAACCAGGTAAGACACGTCAACGGGCAGGGGGATGACACAAATTAGTGAGTCGTGGTTGAGGTTTTTATCTTCCAATTTCCACCCTCATTGGAAGGACAACTGGAAAGTCTGAAAGCCTTTTATAATAAACAAGAAAAATCTATAAATGCAAAGTTGATGGTAGGGATATTTCTCAAATGCGTTGTAGATACATTTAAAATGTTGTGAGTTTAAAAGAAACCCTGTCGTGAGAACGGGAATATCTAATTAGCTTTTTTTGCAGTAATAGATGAATTTGGTTGCTCATTTTTCCTCCTACGCATATTTACTCAAAAGCTGCAGAGACATTCGTTTCTTCCATTTTCTATTTTAAACTCATCCTTTAACAAGCCACACAATCGGATTAGTGAGGCTCTAATTGGGCACGGTGGAGATTTGAGACTCACAAAATGCTGATATTTACCAGGTTTCTCATATCAGCATAGCCTTCTAGCATGGCAACATTTGCAAGTGACTACTAAGCACAAAGCACCGCTCTGGTTGATGGAAATGTCGCTCCTTTGGCAGGCGTTTGGTCACAAAATAAACCTGCCGTCATGGCTTAAAACACCTATTCATGTACAAAAATAGTTTTAAGACCACCAATGGTGGAGTGAACAAGGCAATAGGACACCGAGGCAGGTCAAGGCCACTCTGGTAAACCAGCGTTTAAATGATCAGGTCACCAGAGCTGACTTTACAGGTGGTGAATTTTTCCTCACATTTTGGCTGTTAATGATTTCTCTTCATTTCAGGGTATACAGGAGCCCTATCCTTTCGGGCACTCTTAAATCACGGGACACTTGTCACAGCGCGGCAGCACTAAACCTCTGGAGTCTGTCACACCGATGAGAGAAAGTAGCTGGCCCAGATTGTGGCGATTTTTGAAAAACTGTTTATGCAAAGCCCGGCTCCCCTTTGAGAAACCAGAGGCCGATGCTCTCGACGTGCAGCTCAACCAACACCCGCCACCTGCTGTATGCACGAGTGAATGCTAAGTTAAAAGTGAGTGCTATGAATCTTTTGAGTGGTGACTTTTTCTTCTTACTTTTTTCAGATTTTTCTTCTTTTTTTTGTTGTTGTCAAAGTGCAAATGAAGAAAAAAAAAAATGACAGGGGTGTGTATTTGCAAAGTGGTGATTGTGGTGTGTGTGTGTGTGTGTGTGACGCATTGTGCAACCCGAAGGAGAGACTTTGGAGGAAAAGCCATTTATTTTGCCATCTGATTCTCCAGTTTCTCGGCTGCCTCTTGGTATATTAACTGGGTTTCTGTACCGGTTCCCTGTAACTAAATGTAACCGCCGGCCTCTCCGAAACAAACCACTGAATATCATTACTGGCTTTTTGTATTCATTATTTTTAATATACCCTTTTAAACAAAGATGGGTGGGGCACGGGGGCAGCCACATCCTTCCTAATTATATCTTTAGCTCATTCGGCATGGCTCGTGCATGGCGCATTTCGATGCTGCCTGCGTACCAGCGATGTGCAGCTTCATCTGCACTGCACCCAAGAGGAGAGCTTCACTCTTTAAGCAGAGCTATTTTATTTACAGTATCTGCCACAGCAGCGGCATGCTGAAGTTTTGTTTTGGGGTTTTTTTCACACATGAAATAAGAGTCGTTGCTTTGCACACATACATATCTGACATATTACAAGAATATTAATAGAGTATTCCTTATTCGTCATAAAGTCGTATTAGAGATCTCCCCGATTATTATCTGAAGCTATGAGTTGGCTGTGTTGCACATGCACCCTCACATAAGACATTGAATTCAAGCCATATGAAAAGCGGTTTAAAAACAACCGTACTCTATGAAAACATCATTGTTCCTTTTTATTTGAAAGCCGTCTTGAAATTGCTTTTATCACATTAGATTGAATGTATTTGAATGTAGAATGGATAATGTTTATTAATTCACCCAAAGATTCAACATTGTATATTTGCATTGAACTGGCGGTTTTATTATTGTAATTACTGTTCTGATTATCCCCGTCTATTGTTAAAATTCTCCACCTCACTGTCTCCAAAATGTCTCACCAATCATCGCTGAGCTTTTAAAAAACCCTTTCGATCCTGCTTGATCTTTTTCAGTATCAATGCAAAGAAATGACGGACCTTTGTTCTCTTGAAGAATCGTGGCAGCGTCTCTACTCACACTAACCGGCTGATCTATGCACCAAGCGCGCCCCACCCACCCCCCCCGAGAGGCTGGGTGGTTTTTATCGCATCATCTGCAGTTAGACCCGAGGGGTAAAAATCCCCTTTTCATTTAGGCGCTAACTGCGAGCCCCCCCCGGGGGCGTGCTGGGCTTTGGCAACGAGATGATAGCGCTGCATGCCCCCGCGGCTCTCCGTGCATCACCTGTGCAAAAATCCCAATGCTAAATATTTCCCACGGCCGTCCCAATTCGTCCCCTGTGGTTCTTTCTTGTGAGATGGACTGAATCGGTCGGCCTCAGACTCACGCAGCAGCACATTGACGAGGATGAGGAAGAGCAACCAGATGAAAACTGGTTTCCTGTATGTGTGATGATTGTTTGTATGATTAAATTATCACTGGAGACCACAGGCGTTTGCATTTGTCCTGATTTCTTACTACAATGACAATGTAGTACATGCTTTTACACATGTACTACTTCATCAGACCTCTTAACCCTTTTTATACAACATTGTATATTACTTTAGTTTCCAGTTCATTGGCTGTTCGTCGTTATAGTTTCCGTTGAGGTTTTACTAAGGACTTGTAATTTGAGGAGAACAGGAACTGCAGTTCAAACACTAAACCTGAGCGCTCTGATGGATTGATGGAGGCGTGTGAGCCTGGAGGGTAAACTGCATGAGGAAAAGCAGTTTGCATCTTTTATGGCATCTTGTCTGTCAAGCAGCTTTAACCAAAGCGCCCCGGGGAGCCGTCTGCTAATTGAGTAGAAAATGCGTTGCAATGAGAAACATGAGATGTGCTCAAGTAGTTTCTCAGTAAGACCCCAACTGACTCGAAAGCTTCAGTGCTCGGAGGTAGTTTATTATTTTTTATTTTTTAACAAAAACGTTTCTTTTTCTTCAACTCGAAGCCTCACTGCACGCAGCCCGTGATCCGGTTGGTAAAGCTGCAGCTCTGAAGGTGATTAGTGAGGGTGGATGCACATGTGTCACTTTTGAATATTTCAACCCTGCCGCACAAACTCCACTGTTTAGCTCAAGCAAACATTTACACACTCGTTTTCTCTATTGCACTCGCTCCGTGTACCACTTATTTGGCTTTGGAATCAGCTGATTGTCTTCAACTTTTGAAAACTATGAGCATTAGGTATCCTTGCACGGCGGGCCTTTCTGGTTTCTTATGAGCTCCAGCTGAGATCCGGCCAATAAAGAGTGTTGGATGCTCTCTCCTGTAGAAAGACACCTGTGTCAGGTGATCCTGAGGCCTCATGACAGATGAGTCCCCTTTTCTCCCATTCATCTCGGTCCCATAGTCACCAAATTGACAAAAAACATATTTTGGATTATTTCAAATTCACTTTCCTCAAGCCATGACTTCAGTGGAAACACCTCACAAAGTTTAAATTTCTCATCTCCAAATAGTCCTGAACTATTTCTCACCTCTCACACATAACGGGGGAACTTTGAAACAGCTGCAAATAAAGCAGATAAGATACATTTATCTTCAACTTCATCTTGATTTTCATCTTCACAGTGTGGATATTATTCTTTTTATTCACCAGGAGAAAACCCCCTCTGGTGTTTTTACACAGCTTCTTCTCCCTGGCAGTTAAAGTCCCCGTGTTTGTTTGCTGAAGGAACTTACGGCCCCAAGTCATTGTTGAGCAGGCACTCGCAAGAACCTCCCTCGTTTCAACACACCTTTTCCTTCGAAATTGATATGTCACAAAGGCACCGTGTCCACAATCAGTCAAACTCACTGTGCTCAGACGGGACGGACGGGACCTAACCGGGAAGTGCTGGCCACGAGGAAGGGACCACATGCAGCACATCTTCACCCTGAGACAGACACGGCCTTGACTTTTTAGTCCACATCCAAACTGAGGAAGGGCCGACCCGGAGGCCTCCGCATCGGAAAAGACCGACCCGGAAAAAAACCCGACGCCGACCAGGTAAGACGGCAATACTTCTGCTGCTGTAGTACATGCTGTGGTAGTATAGTAGTACTGCTGAGACTAAGTGGAAGGTGTATTCAGGACATTTTCACCCCTGGACATCAAAACGGGAAAGAAATACAATTCTGACCGTTTTTTGTAGACATCAGACTTCTGGGGGGTCGTTTAGTTCACGTTGTGGTTTTACTTTTTGATATTCAAATTATTTACGTTTTAATGAATAATAATAACTCACAGTAATATCCGTGGAAGCAGCAACTATAGTAAGTTTTTATGTTACTTTGAAATGAAATATTAATTAATGTGAAGAAAATGTAGAAATACAATGTTGTAGAATTGTTTTTGTTACCTGCATCACTTCCTGTTACTGCAATTACCTCCATGACCGATACAGCCGTAGTGTATTTACATTTATTTGTTAAGGGTAACCATTTTGCCGCCCATACCACTATTATTGCCAATATTTTTATAATCCAAAAGCTCACATTAAATTTAAATTTGGATGCAGACAATAATCCACTGTAGTTTCCCCCACAGTTATTTTTAAGATAATGCCCTTATTTACAAATGGATACATTTTTTTGACATGCTGATTTGGTCAATCAATATTGAGAATGAAGTGAGAAGCAACATTGCCTGTATAAATATAACTGATGTTGTTCTGGCTCACGCTCTTCTTTTAGTTGCACCCTTCAGCCTGTAATGTAACAGAAACATGCACGCACGCACACAAACACACACACACCGCCACATTTAGACATTTCACTTCACATGTAAAAGCTAAAGGTGTTCAACGCCTTTTGTTGTAGTGAAGTGCAGGCAGTGACTAATGACCATAGCGTTTCATATCAACAAAATGCCTCTCATATCAGGTTGATTGCTATCTAACGAGGTGTAAATTACAGCTCCTAATACAACTCTACAAATAATAGACTTCTCTTCGTGATCGCGCTGCTTTCGTTTGAACCCCCCAGTAAACCTGTCAGTACTCGGGCACAGTCCATGTTTACAGAAAGAGAGCCTGTGAATTATCTTCATGTGCTTAGTGATACTTTTCACTCACTTTTGTTGTTCAATTGCTTTGAAATGTCACATGTATTGTGGCTGAATGTAGGCAAAGATGACAAAAAAAAAATACATAGGACTTTGAATGGAAACATTTTGTGTTATTTTGTACAAATCAAACACGCAGCACCACTCCCAGCCAGGTGAGCTGTTCTCTTACTCACACCTCCGAGAATACGCACCAGCTACTTATCTTTTATCCACATGTTAGATGTGTCCCACCCTTTATGCTCGTTGCTAGCAAGCTTCCATTTTAACATTAACTTTGGATTGTGGTGACTTGGGTTTTTTGGTTGTTGCATCGTGAAAGTAGCTAACTGTAATCTTGTGCATTTTGGGAATTGCTGTTAAACATTCATTTCAACTTGTGGTCAGAATTCAGAACAAGGCTTTGATCTTCCCTTTGTTAGATTGCTTTCTGATAGTGTTGAATGAGGTTCAAAATAATGGAAGGTAAGGCCGAACCTCGTTGAACCTGGACATTGCCAATATTTCATTAGAGAAGCTCAGCTGGATTAATTGTAGTAATTGAGTAAATACCAGGGAATGAAATGTCATGCTTACTTTAGGTTGGCCACTGTTTAGACAGCACCGTTGCGGTGTACATCGCTGACGACCCAGCTGACATTTTGTGACAATGCGGCTTTCTTCTTACAGCGTTTAAACAAACACAAGCATGGGGAGTCCGGGCGGCACTGCACACTCACCTCTCTACGTCAGTCCGCCCCACGGCGGAGCCAGGACGGCCTGGCCGGACGAGGCCGAGGACGTCAAACTGCCACGCGGCAGCTGGGCGGGGGTCTACATCCCCTACTGCGACAGATTGGCCATGGAGGAGAATCCCTGGATTATGAGGATGACGGAGGCCCCGGCTCACGTTCCCCCTCCCTGCAGGGCGCCTGAGCCGAGCCCGGCCAAGCCGCCCGGCCCGGCCCAGGAGCCCCCCTACGCGACGGAGGGGCAGGTGGAGGAGTGCTCTCTGGAGCAGGTCCAGACCATGGTGGTGGGAGAAGTGCTGAAGGACGTCGACACGGCTTGCAAACTGCTCAACATCGCTCCGGGTGAGATGCAACTCATTAACGTTGTGTTATTGCTATTATCATACTGTATGTACAGTACATCTGAAGGGACAAACCTGCTGTAGAAAGTGTTGACAGAAGTTGCAGTCTGAAGAAATAGGCCCTTCATTTGTTTGCTCTCACTTTTGACCTCCGGAGGGTCACAGCTGGTGAGCCTATGAGATCCGGTCCACCTTGTGCAAACGATTCTTTGGCAGACAATCGTCTTTGCTTCATACGAACTTCCCTCCCAACTTTTTGTGCTTAATACGGTTGTAGCTCATGAAACACTTTGTTTTCCCCTGTGCAAGTAAAAGCATATTTAGTTTTTACCTGCCTAGTTAGAAAATTCACAATACAGATTTTGCATTGTGTGAAGCTAAAATTACATTACTCAAGTAGTAACTCAAGGTTTGTTTATGATATTTTTTAGCATTTCTTGCACAAATTGGTTTAAATTAAGAAACGACACTTATTGTTTGTATATGTAGTACAGACAATAAGTATATTTGTTACCCGACTTACATAGGTGATGTTAGTGAAGAATGGAAGTTATGATATCTACTTGAGATAAGTTAAAGCCCTAGAGGAAGAATCTGACAAACTTTCTGTAAAACAGATTGAAGCCAAATACACGTCTGTTAATGAATTGATGTTTTTTTACCTAATATTTTTTGATTTTTTTTCCATCCTATTTCATCAACATGACATATTTTGACTTTCTTTTAAAAACATTTTTCAAGCTAAACATTTGTTTCCCACATTTCCAACCAAATATTTTTTTACATTATTTCAACCTTAAATCTTTTGACTTTCTTTTCCAATAAATTTTCCGACCAAATACTTTTCAGCAGTTTTTTTTCCAAAACATTTTTTGACCTTACATACTTTTACTTTCTTTTCAAAACATTTTCCAACCAAATAGTTTTTTACATTATTTCCACCTAATATTTTTAAAAACATTTTTCAAGCTAATATTTTTTTTCCCCATTACCGACCAATTTTTAAAAACATTTATCAACCTAAAAATATGTTAAACTTTTTTTCCATGACATACTGTGTAAAAAAGATGCGTAAAAAAAACATGCCATAAGTGCGTTCACCTCTAGACCCGCAGGACTGGAGCTGCGTGCACGTTCAGAAGTGGCTCCTCTGGACCGAGCACCTGTACAGGCTGCCGCAGGTCAGCGCCATGTTCCAGCAGGTGAGCGGGAGAGACCTGTGCTCCATGACAGAGTCGGACTTCAGGCAACGCTCCTCGCAGTTTGGAGACATGATGTACGCTCATCTGGACATCTGGAGATCTGGTGAGAACAACGTGAACACAATCTCTGCTGAAAGGGTGATCGTGTGTCCAATGCAGTGTGACCAAGACCATATCTAAGACTACATTTAAGTATTCTGCCATATTTTACTGTTCTTTAAGCTGCAGCAATGAAGGTGTGCTACCCACCACCCGAAGACAGCGGATCCGGTAAGTTTTTGTTTATATTTAAATTTCACAGAATAAAGTATTGAGGTTAGACAAGCTGAAGTAACATTTGCTTTCTGAAAATCTCTTATGTCAGCAGCCGAGGACTCGTGGTCAGATGTGATACGTAACTACCCGAACCAGCCCATCCACCTGTGGCAGTTCCTCAGAGAGCTGCTCCTCAAGCCTCACAACTACAGCCGCTGCATCCGCTGGCTTAATAAAGAGAAAGGCAAGCTGCTTCATATACTGTAAAAAGCTTACTTATTTTGATGTTCATGTATGATGACTATAAATGCTAACTAGATGGGCTTCAAGTGAAGTTACTTAACTAGAAATTTAGCACAACAGTTAGGGCCATTTCTCTTTAGAGAGTTAGATATTAAATTGAATACCTCTCTCTCATGCTTGTATGCTACATATGAAGTGCTAGCTTTAGCTTAGCATAAAGAAAACAGCTATTCTGGCCAAAAGTCAACCTCCCAGCACATTTAGTCAATCTTTTTTACTCAAGCGATGTCCAGCCAAGATATAGTTGGTCATAGACTGTGTAAACGTTGGATGAAGTCCCCATGACGTTACGCATAGGTTTCTGAACAGCTGTTGTGGCGCCCAAAGAGGGTGGATGCAGCTAACTGCCATACGGCCAGTGACAACAATCCTAAACATTGTCAAAGACGCGCATCGTAAGGTGAGCCGAGACAGGCCCGGGAGACTGCCACAGACCTCATTTACGCAAAATCTAAAGCTTCAATGTAATGCAAACATGCGAGATACAAAATCCCAGTTAACCTTGCCTCAAGTGGCCATTTAAGGAACTGCAATTTTTGGCACTTGTCTTTATTTACCAGGACTTCAAGTGGCTCTAAAAACTTTCCATTTTAATAATAGGTTCATAATAAGATCTACCTAGATCTTCCTGCCTTTGGAAAGAGCCTGTTTGCTATTTTCACTTGTGTTTCCATTTTTTTGTGCTAAGCTAAGCTAACTCTTTCCTGTTTCTAGCCTCAGGCAGCATACAGAAATGAGCGTGATGACTCATCTAAATCTTAATCTTGGCAAGCAAATACTTAAGAGAGTGAACATTTTGGGGAACTAAGCTTGTTTACCTAAAATAATAATTACATGCTATTTCATCTGTTCAAAGGGATTTTCAAAATTGAAGACTCAGCTCTCGTAGCCAGGCTATGGGGCATCAGGAAGAACCGCCCAGCTATGAACTATGACAAACTGAGCCGCTCAATACGCCAGTACTACAAGAAGGGAATCATCCGCAAGCCCGACGTATCACGCAGACTGGTCTATCAGTTCGTCAACCCGGTATGAAGAAGAGGGTTTGCAGATCCGAAGGCGACGAGCTGAGGAGGAAGATATGCTGGGCATAGTCAAGAGTGATATAAACTCTTCAGTTTTGCTTGATCATTATACTAAATGTTTCATTTCGATTGTAAAGACTGCCTACTGAACCAAGCACTCCTGCCTATCATAGCTCTACTTTATTTTTGTTAGTAATGATTTTATTTTTATTTTCAACATTTTTTGAGTGTGATATATGAAACTATCAAAAACATTTGACAGAATGAATGCATATTTACTTTTTTTGGGGGGACCTGGCTCACGTAGCTATACACTACAATCGGGAACAGCTAGTTCCGCTTTGTCCAAAGGCTTAATAACAATAACTAGATATGAGAACCTATAAAGCCTCTATAAAGAGCTTTAGGGTGCTGATGGGTGAGTTTTGATATATTTGGACAGAGCAAGGCTAGCCCTGTCCCCTGTTTCCATCTTTGTGCTAAGCTAATCTCATCAAACCAGATGCTAGCTCCGGCGACATATCCAACACTGAGGGGTATCAATCCTCTCATATAACTCTTGGCAAGAAAGCAAACTGTTATAACTTCACAATTCCTTTAAATTCTATTTCTCATCAGCGACATTCGTTGACGTTCCCTTTCAATTAACAACAGTAAGTGGATATCCTATCAAGCCAGCCTTTTGCATTTATATCTTTGGCATTATCTTTAGGATCGAGAATAAAGCTATATATATACATATATATATATATATATATACATATGTATGTATATATATATATATATATATACACATACATACAACCACATGTTTTCTAAATAGTCTAAATCACATGCTAATTCCAAAAAAGAAACACACGGACACTAACGTTTTTTTTTCTTTCAACAAACTTTTTTCCCCTTTCAAACATATCTCGCGATATCGATTCCGCAACAACAAATTTGAGTCAGGTTTTTCATCACTATCATAATTATTATATCTGTGATCATAATCATCTTTATGCATATTTAAATGAACGTCTTGTTACATCAAGATGAACAGGCACTACACCAGTTAGGAGATAAAAGTACATCACTAACTATGAACATACATCTTCTAGACCGCTAATAGAGGGTTTCCACAACGTGAGCTGCTGTCCCCTGTGTGCATAAGGAAGAGATCATCAACATAAAAAAGCATTTACATGTACACCTTTTTACTGCCTCAACGTGGTTAGGTCTCAATTTTCAACTCAACAGTTGTACAGTTACAATAGAATATAATCTTTAAATTACATCATCATATACAAATCTGACAGCGTGGGATAACGTCACGCTTTTATGATACACCGACGATTCCATTGCAATGAAATTCATACCATATGGTACCTATTTCTTAATATGTTTTCCATTGCTGTTATTTTAATGAATCACATTTACATGTATAACACTACATTTTGTCTTAATAGTCAATCACTTGCATTTTTTTAAAACTTTTTTTCTATTACATTTACACAACTCATACACACTGGAGGATGTTGTCGCCCAAAATATTGACCTGGTAATGTGGATTATGGTTTTGTAACTTTTAGTAATTTTAAATGCGTGTGTGTGTGTCTGTATATATATCTGTGTGTATATCTGTGTTCGAGTGTATGTGAGTCTGTGTGTGGATACACACGTCAAGGAGGTGGGACAGTTTAATGATAGTAGTCCTTTTTGCTATGCTGGACAGCTTTACTCTAAGACACAACTTGTGAGCTGGTGATGTGTTTCTCCTCATGTGTGAGATCCGAAGCTGTCAAATCCTGTTCCAGACACAGAGCTAAACACATCTGGCTGCTGTTTAAATTGAAAAACATCCGGACAATTAAAAGCATCTGTTCCATCTAATCAGAGATTTAGGTGCAATATGAGCAATATGACTCAGTAATCAACATCTGATGACTTCCTGCTATAAATTGAATGTCTATATATTAAGTTAAGGGTTTAAAAATGACCATTTAATACGCTGTGTGCGGGTCAGCTTACATGCAGTGCAGCACTGTTGACAAATGTGTTCCCCTGGTCTCTGCGTGGTGCTTTGCAGACGGATGTAGTTTGGGTGGACTGGATGGCAGCTGCAAGTTGATCCCCACTATAGCCGTCTCACGTGGGATATGTGAAGTTATTGCATGGACAGAATAAACAGATAGTTGATGGTTTTGGGTCATTCTTTGGCTCAGCGGGGAGACGGGCCACACACACCTAGTGCTTTTTGCAACGTAGGCCATTAAATGACGATGGAGACACCGTGTTCAGACAACGCGCCCTCTTTCGAGCCCGAACACTAGTACATTTGTGTCCGGTTGAACAGGCTTCGATCTTCAGAAAACAGTCTGCCCTCATTCGGCCCCTCGCTCTGGAAGAAAGGGGCCCGGCACAGGCATTGTTCAGAACCCGCCTCTTATACGGCAGTGGCAACCTCGAGAAGGTGACTTGATCCCGCTTTGCTCTGAGGGAATAGATCACTCGCGTAAGCAGTGGTGGATTAAGATAAGAGCAGAAATACTGAACCAAGAATGAAAGCCTCTGGAGAAACTGTATCCTTTCCTTGGGTTGCATGGAGGTGGTATTGTCAACAGGTTTGTGATGCTAAGTAAATAAATATGTCAAAAAAGAAGCGAGCAAACAGAAAATCAGTTCATCAACGAGCCTCCTTTAAAGAAAACACAAACGTGTCCAGAAGAATGTCAGACGAAAATCAATGAATTCTGCATTTTGTAGTTGAAGTGTTGCATCAAGTTGAAGCCTAATTGAGGCTGCAGGATTCGGGGAATGCAGGTGTTGGTTTTTTTCTTCTTCTTTTGCATAGCACATGCTGCTATACAAAGTTCATAAAACAGCTAAAAACACATAGCACTGCACACACTGGAGGTTGGACCAAATCACAAAGAAAACCCCCCAAAAAACAAGAAAAAAAAACCCAAAAGAGGATATTGTTGGTGGTACATTTTAACACTACACAGCATTCCAGGTGGAAGAATGAAGACTGACCACACACAGCATTGAAAATGCTACACAGAAATGGCGTCAAACTGTATATACACAATGCAGGTTGGGGTGTAACTGTGTGTAATATATATATATATATATTTTAGGTTCCCATTGTCACAAGAGAACAGACTGCAGTACGCTGCAAGTTTAAATAAGCTGCATCACATGTTAATCACAGCTACACAGAGAAGCAATGCGTTCCTGCACCGTCTTGATGTTATAGTTGAGTGTGTATATACACCGGAATAACCGCTGCTCCTGTTTTTAAACATGTGAGTCCACCCACCCAAAATGCTGGATAAAATATATTATACGGATATATTGTCTTTTAGGTTACTAAGTTTTGATTTAGGCGAGACTGCTTGGCGCATCTGTTGGGCAAAGGATGTGTTGCTCTTAAGTCTCTGGCTATGTGCGATGCAATTGGACAGTTCAAGCTGCCTCCAACGGCGTGTCCTTGTCCGGTGACGCGACTAGATGGGCTCGACGTAGTTGGCCGGGTAGAGTCCCTCCCGGCCGCTGTCCAGGCGACCTCTACACCAGCCTTGCTCGTCCTCGTCCTCTGTCTTGGTCAGCTCCTCACCTGTGAAGGAGACGCCACTCCGTAGTCAACGCGCAGCCACCCGCCCGTCATCAGTGGACGCGAGTCGAGCAAATGAAGACGTCTGTAAAAATTACAGCTTCACGTTTCTTCTGATTAATGCACTCGAGATTTCTTTCAATACTCAATGATGTAATGATAATGTTTTTGTACAGAATTTTAGGGGGGAATTCAAGCCCCACTTATTAACAAGAAATATTCAAATGGATACCTACCCAATTAAAAGGAAAATATTTTACATTTTGGGAGATAAATAATGGTATTCCCTCAAAAAATATTAAAGCTTGTTTTTTATGTCTCTGTGTTGCGCGGTCGATCCCTTAACACCATTTTCCAAAGAGGTTGTGTTAATTGGTGGTAAGTGGCTGTAATTTGGTTTCCATGTTGCAATTATTGACTTAACCACAGCTATCAATAGAGGAAGGGAGCCTTGGAATGGAAACCGGGTCAGAGCTGGTTATTTTTTACCACCTGGTTGATGCCCCAGCTCCTCGTCTTATGATTAAACTCCAGCGTTCCAGCCCCTTAATGGACATTAATAAGTCTGTGAACCAATGAGACAGGCTGAACTGTATTATGACGATGAGTCAGTTGGTCACGGGTGAATACCTGCTTTGAAGGTGAGCTCGTCCTGCTCCTGGCCCTCATAATCGTACAGAGCACGGACACGCACTGCTTTCCCGGTGCTGGAATCCTCTTCAAAAGAATTCCCGTTCCCGCCGTTTTCGTTGCCAGAGTGCGTGGCGGGCTGCTCATCGTCGGACCACTCGGTTGAGTACGCTTGGTTTTTCTCATAGCTGCTCACACTAAAAGGATAGAAGAAATGCACACTGAGCAAATGTTGTTCTAATTGTTAACAAGTCGCGCAAAAAAAAGGTCACACTGCTGCACTGTGCGATGTGTTCCCTCTTTATGAGAAACCCGGGCACTGTCGTTTAATTGTGAATTGTTCCCACGTACGCCATCCAGCTGCTGTAAACACTCGCTCACAAAGACACAATCTACTCTTTTTTGAGTACTGCAGTCTTTTCAGTATTGACACCAATATTATCCTTCAAAAGAGACCAAAGGAAATACGAGCTGTCCATGCAATTCAATGACGACACGGTCACGAAATGTGATTGAATAACGAGCTATGCGTGTGCAGTGCAGTATGATTAAAAACAAAACGATAACTAACCTGCTTCGGTCACCAGGTGGCGCCACGTGGTCGGTGCTGGGAGTGGGTGGGGCCCCGTCTGGTTTCTTCTTCTTTGGGGGGGCAGCGGCCTGGTCCGGGTTGTATTCCTGGAGATCACAGTGAAAGGACACACACGGAAGCGGAATAACGAAGAGTAGCAGATAAACAGGCGTGTCGTGTGATGTGCGCGTGACCGGAGTTTTTAACGTTGTACCTCGAACGCGGGCCAGTTCATATGCATCCCGGGCCCGTGGTTGTTGCTGAACCACTTCAGGTCCTCTTGTGTGTTTGAAGACAGGATGGTGCGCTCCAGTTCTCTGTATATTGTGCTGTAGCTGAGGGAAAGGAGGGAATCGGAACAAATGGTGAGGGGGGAAACGTGCCAGCTGAGACCCCGGGGTCCGCTGCCAACTTGGCGACGGAAGCCACAATGTGGTTCAAATTCCATCATTGAGCGAGATCCAACGTTCGGTCACGAAAAGACCGGAGTGTCTCCCTGAGTTTTCTGCTGAAGCCCTCAGCAGCTGAAGTATTTGGCCCGAATAATCCTGATAATCCTTTACAGGAATATCATTAGCGTTCATGTTGCTACAGTTTCCCCAAATCTCTGCAATGTGTAACAGATGCAAATCAGTTATTTGTATCATCTGTTCAACAGGATTAACCTGTGTAGGTTTTAGACATTTAATGCGTCAGAACATTTTTATCTACATCCAATAAACTCTCCTTCCAGTAGAGCAAATGCTTCTTTATAATACATGTCGATTGTGTGTGCATGTATATAAAGATCAATGGAAAATACCTATTACATTTTTTGTTGAGCATTTTGACAACCACAAGGACAGTTAAAACCGATCGCAGGTTCTCTTCTCCAAATACCAGCTGCTAATGGCATCATAGGCGAGGTAAAGCACATTGCAACCCTCTTAACGGCAAAGGGCTGGAATCACCCATAGCAACCAAAAGGCGGGTTTGATTAAAGACCCTGAAAACCACTTTGCTGTGGGTCCCGGCCTTGTTGTTGCACACAGGTTGAACGCCACCCACATAATGACAGGCAGTCAACCTCAGTGCAAATTCAGTTTGACAGAAACGTCATTGGCTGGATAATCAATTCATTAGGGCGGCGAGTGTCACCCGCTAATGAGAAGCGCACGCCTGGTTGAGAAGTGTGTTGAGATGAATCGGTTTGAGGCGAACTGCGCTGAATGTGACAAAACAAAAATCGAACTAATCTGTCATGAAATGTCTTTGCAACGTGATCATTTCTGATTCAAAGGTAGAACAGTTGGCAATCATGCTCAAAGAGTCCTTTGACCACATGGAATGAAGTCAAATGACCTGAATCATATTTTTTAGATAGATGACTGCGGGATGTGAATGCCGTAGCATGCAGAGTGACACACACACACAGCAGACCACGTGTTTCACCTTTCACTGTGTTTTACTCAATCACACCTCAGAAAACACAGAAAACAAACCGCCTCCATTTCTGCCCGGCTGACCTTTGGTTCTCGGTGAGGTTAAGATGGCGTTTGATGTCCAGCAGGGCCTCCTTGAGGAAGGTCAGCCTCCTGATTTCATGCTGCTGGCACTGGTCAAACACCTGCTCCATGGACTCCATGTACTGCGGGGTGCACTTATTCAGCTCCTCCAGAGACTTCTCATACTTCTCTTTAGCCTGAGACGGGAAAAACAGAAATAACTGAAGCCTCCGTGGGGTAAAAAAAAAACTCGGCTCATTCTCCTCAGACCAACTAAACGACAAACACTTCTCCTCGGGCCTCGCGCTCACCTTCTGCGCATCCTGTTTGCATTTGTCCACCTTCTCGTGCAGTTTCTTCTGCTGGTCTGCCGTGACGGAAGCCTCCGTCTTGCCGTTGGCCTCGCGGGCTGCAGCCAGCTTCTCCTCCTTGCAGGCCATGTGGTACGACTTCTTAGCTGCCTCCATCTACGTGTCCAAACGCGGGCAGGCATTAAGTCTCACATGCATCATCCAATGAGACCGCGGAAAGAGACACATCCACTCATCTCAGATTGGAAAGTGACCTTGGTCCAGACACGATAACAAATCTCAATGTGATCGGTATCTATGAATGTCCTTTTTTGACCTTTGTTTAACCAGAGGCAGGCACAGTCCACACAAGTGACACAAACAGCAACAGACACAATAGAGTATGACAAGCACATGGCTAAAAACAACATAGTTAAATTAATAAACACTACTTAAAAAGAAAAGGCAGATTACTGGAAGTACTTTGTAAAAAATGGAAGCGAGAAGTGAGGGCTGGTCAGCAAGTACAGCAGTCAACTATGGCTCGTTGCAGCTTATGTTTGAACATGTTGAGGGAGGTGAGGGCTGTTAGTCTAAGTGTGTTTTGGACTGAGTTCCAATCATTTGCAGCTGCAAAGGAGTTATGACGGAACACAGTACGGACTTTTGGAACGATGAGCCGAATGAAGTCACTGGAGCTTAAATGGCGATTGCTACAGGTACGACCAGATCCTTATCCTTCTATTCATGGTAAAAATAAAAATAACAATACAACACTGGAAGATGCACTGAGTCGCAGACATTCGTCTCCGTCCCCGCTCACCTCCTTAAGCTTTTTGGCCCACGGTTTCTGAGCCTTCTTGAAGCCTTCGTCCGCCTCCTTGGCCTCCTTGAAGCCTCCGATCATTTGCTTGTGGTAGGCTTCCTTCTGCCAGTTTTTCACTTTCTCCACGTCCTCGTTCATCAGGTTGTTCTTCACATCCTGGTGCAGCTCACTCACCTTCTCAGCCTCGGTCATCACGGCCAGCCAGGCTCTTTCCACGGAGCCGTACTGCGGGCCTGGGGAGTGGAGGGGGGGGGGGGGGGGACCAAATGTTTAAATATTTAGCTCGCAAACAGGCGGCCAAATATTAGCAGAGGGGCAAACCGCAAACTGTGTAAACGGAGCTTTGGCAAATTGAAAAGACAGCGTGAAGCACATTCATTCCTTTGCCATTCATTTTATTGACCCGACCCCCCCCCCCCCCCACACACTGACCTTTCTCGATGAGCTGTCTCCACCTCTTGGACCATGCAGTTAGCTGATCACCGTAAGCCTTTTCTATCTTGGCACGTTCCTGCAGGCAGCCCATGAGGTCATTGCAGAGCCGATGGCCGTCGTCTACTCTTTTGACAGCGCGTTTGTAGTTCCCCACCTGAGAGCAAAGCAACAAATAGGTCAAAAAGGAAAGAAAAGAAACACAACACAAAGAAAATCGGTCTTTGGAAAATCTTGCGAATGCCGTTTTGAAAGCTTAAAGGGGGCTGTTGGACATCATTTATACGCAGATTATCTGTCTCACCTTCTACTGTCAAGATGTAGTGACAGTTTGAGAAAATATAACTAAATGCTATTGTGAGTTACCAAATTTTAAAAACACTATTTTTAATGAAAGAATTAACCAGCATTTCTGTGTGCACAGTATAACTGAAAATATGACAGCTTTTAGTGTCAAGTGTTGGTATTAAATATTGTAATTCGAAGAAAATACCCCCAAAACACAAGCCAACAGGCTATTGTGTCCTTAAGATTTTATTACATTTTCTTTTATTCATTTACATTTTTTGAAGGGTCAAGTTGACCAGTCTAATTGTTGTCAAATATAATCAGGTTATGAAAGGGATTCTGTCTATTCGATTCATATTCGTGTTCGAGTGTGTGTGCGTCAACAGCAAACAGCATCAGGCACGTATATTTTCTTATTTCGTGCACCTCCTCAGCCAAACGCACCCGTATTCAGAGTGACTGTCTGCCAAAATGACTCTACTGCCTCCGCTTTCAGATCTTGCCACCTTAAGCGCATACCGCCTTAAAAGTTGCATGGCCAGGACGCGTGACTCCGCCTCCTCGGAGCCTGCAGGGGGCGTGTGCTCATGCTGCATGATGAAGGGAGGGGGGAGGGTGATGGTGGGGGATGCTCGTGCCTGTGCATGTGTTGTTATGCAATGACTTGTGCTTGTGTGTATGTGAATGTGTGTGTGTGTGTGTGTGTGAGGGCTTTAATTCTCTCGAGCGGTGTAACGCAGGAGGCCATGATCTCAGAGACGTAAACGTCGACGCAGACACGCAAATACGCAGGAGCCACGAACTGCTCGTGTTTACGCTGAAGCTGCATTCGGCCCGTGCACGCGCATCATCGCACGCACAACTCGCGGAGAGCCACCGCGATTGGTCCTTCGGAGCGTGCACGTGTTGCTCGTACTGTTTGGAGATGAAAGAGCTGCAGGGAGGCGGTGAGACAGGTGTGCCGCGCTGTGAGTTTTGGCCCGTGTGACGGATTGCCAAATCACACTAACAACAACAACAACAGCAACAGCAGCAACACGCAGGTGGACTCGTGTGAAAACACACGCGAGCGCTTGTATTTGAGCTGTGTGCTGATCCCATTAAAAAGGACACAAAGCGTTTGATCAGTTGTGTCGAACGTGAACATGTCTGATTAAAACTAACCTGAGAGTGAACTCATTTTGGGGCTTAGCCGAGTTGTGCTGGTAGGCAATACTGAGGCCACGGGCAGGTGCGTGTGGTGAAAGGCCCCCTCAGAGCCACCGATGACTGGGGCTCTTTGTCACCCGTGGAGCCACGGAGACAAAGAGGACTCTGTGCCGAGGGAATTCATTAACGCCACTTTGGTGCGAGTAGACGCGCACAAAGCGAGGACGGACGGAACTTGAATGATGATCACATTTGTTGTGTTTATTATATTTGTTGCGCTGCTCCCTGTGACGACAGAATTAACTGCAGTATTCTCAAAATAAAGAAGAGAAGGCTGCGTCTGCCAACTTTCCTGTAAAATCTTGGGTCGAACTAATCTCCTTGGAATGGCTTTAGCCGTGACTCTTTAGGGGAGGGTACGGGTTTGGGTTGGGGGGGGGGTTAAGAACTCCAAGAACTCCTTCACGGGAACACGTGACGGTTTGGTCTTTACCTCCCAGAAGCTGTCCATGGTGTCGTCAGCGACTGCAAATTCATCGTAGGAGCCAGACATTTTCCTGGATGTGGCAAAGCACTCTGATGACTAAACCTGTCCTCTGCAGCCAAGCCGGGTTCCTCGCGCACTGAAAGGCAAACAAAATGGTACATTAAAATCAAGCAAATACGGGAAGAGAGGAGGGCGAAGGGGGTGTGCAGCACGAGCAGGCGAAGACCACTGAGCAGTGGAACGCTAAGCAGAGGCATTGTGGGAACTTTCCATGACAACTAGGAGGAAACCTTCCAGTGTGATGGTTTCTATTTGAGACGTTTATAATAATGAGATGAAAATAGCTTCCTGCACCGTGCATCCAGCGCCGCGCCCCGAGGAGGTAAGGGGGGGGGGTGGCGGCAATCATACGCTGCCGTGTCCTAGAAAATATACCAGAGAGAGTGAAGCATCACGGCGGCTCTGACCCTGAATCCTTCCATTGTGCCACTCATTCTTCGGACACATTGCATGTGAGAGAAAGCTGCAGCGCTCGCATGCTGCGATTGTGTACAAGGGCCCACAATGCACTTTGTTTGTAAACACAACGTAGTGTCATGGCCATTGTTACTGTTATTATTCTGCCATTTATACCTAGTCTGTTTGTACTGCTTTGCACGATATATTTGAGCATCATGTTTGTCACTGAACTGCTTTTGTCAATTCCGTGAAAAACCTAAAATAGAAAAAAAACAATAGAACGCATGCACGATGAGCATAACAACGTGGTTAATCACCTTTTACTTTGTAAATCATACACCAAACACAGTTCCTTCTGGATTTGCTCCGGCATCAAAGGTGATTCATTTATGTGTGTCTGACGTCTGGTCGATATCTTAGAACAGTAGAGACCACGAGGCGCTTTATCCGTATTGAACTCTTTTTGAAGCCTAATCCATTTTGCTCTCATGACTGACGGCTTATACCCTCAACAGCGAGCTCTTCATTGCACAGCGGACACCAATGTGTAATGCGTTGTATGCGTCTAATAACGATGACAGACATTCCGTTAATAACGTTTAATACTCGGACATTAACTTCATTTTGGTAATTGTCTACTCGGCCCCACAGTGCAATACTTTAATATAGCTTTTAAAATCAAACAAAAACAAATATCAATGACTGTAATTAAGGGCACAGCGCAATAACGAATGATTCCAATATGCGGCATGCAAGTGAAGAGCTAGCGTGCTAGATGGAGGTCACTGACGGAGGATGACTCGTGGCCCGGCTGATTAGGCGCCGAGTGTGCACTCTGAAGTCTGCTCCGGCAGAAGGAATGTTTCGTACAAATATGACCGGAGCGCTCCGTGCTTCATCTCTCATCTGTCTTCTGCAGCCAAGTGAATGCTAATTCCTGCAACATCCTTGACCCCCTCCCACCCCCCCCCCGGAATGAGTCATGAGAAGAATGACTGTCTGCGTTAGGCTCAACGGGAAGCCGGGGCCGACCTCGCTCTCCTTACACACCTAATTGTCCTGGTGAGAAAACTAAAAGTCCTTAAACCACAAGGTCGGCTTGTGAAGCCCTTGCAACACACTCTGTTTTCACAGGGTCAACTCATCAAAAAAAGCGTTCGGGGGGGGGGGGGGAGGCATCCGCACCCGGTGTGATTGGTGATTTGGTTTCAGCTGCAGGAGAGGCACTTTATTCCTGCTCACCCAGGGCTCCTGTGACCGAGCTGTTTTACACCAAAAAGGCCTCCGCCAGCACACCGGTCAGCGAGTTGAAGACGGCACAACGCTGAATACTAAAGTATTACTACTTCATAGTTTACATTACATGTCATTTGTCCAAAGCGACTTACAATAAGTGCATCCAGAGATTCAAACTCAGAAGAACAAAAAACAAGAAAGAAATTTCATCAAATAAGCTGTTTTACAACTTGTTATAGAGCCATTATATTATAATTTGAGTGCAACAATTTGTTAGTGTTTATGTCGATGTATAGTCTAAATAGGTGTGTCTTTAGTTTGAGCCCTTCAGTTGAACTGGGATCAGCTGTAAAGTAATTCTGGTAATTGATCTTGAAAAGAGGCCTGTTTTCTGCGTACTCTACTCTTCTATTACACCTAGAGGGTTTGACACAGTAGGAAACGGTTTCTCTGTATAAGACAACGTTTGACTGAAAATACAGGAATATTGAATGTTTTGCTAATCCCAGAAATGACCAAAAACACTCAGCAACCATTTACACGCCGCAGCCACAACTTGCCCAAGGACACGTGGGCGTGGCCTGGCGGAGCTAAACCGCCGATCCTCTGATTGAAGGACAACCCTGACCAACCATGACGCCATTCTGCCAGACAACACAAGTGAGGCATCAAAGAAGACATCAAAGGGCATCAAAGAAGACAATTCATGGCGATGAAAAGATGTCATGACGTAGTTGGACATTTTGATGACCACCCCATAACTGCAAACTATCTATATACACACAAATATATATATATATATATATACATATATATATATATTTGTGTGTATATAGATAGTTTGCATTAGTGCTGTCAAACAATTAAAATATTTTATCACGATTAAATCACACTTATGTCATAGTTAACTCAAGCACATTTTTATCTACTCTAAATGTTTTTTCTATCATTTTTTTTCATTTTAATGCTCTTATCAACATGGAAAAGTGGATTGGCTTGCTTTGTGCAAATGTTTTATTTTACTAAAAATCAACGTTGCCAAACAGTGCGTTACAAAATAAAATTATAAAGTGCACATTTCAGGTAAACAAGGGCTCAGCCCATAGTGCAGTTACACCATGGCTTAATATAGTCTTTTTGCTGTGGATAAAGCAGGCTTCTAATTTCGGAAAAAATGAGTCCTAACTGTTGACATTTTCAGACAACAGTCATCCACCTCCAAATATATATATATATATATATTATATATATATATATATATATATATGTGATGGGCTCCTTCTAGTGTAACAAAAACAACATTTCAGCAATTCTTAGTTTTAGGTGATTATGCACAGATTCAAAAATAGCTGTGAATATCAAGGCAGGACTTCCTGCAACTAAGCGATCCGATAGTGGTAGGTCTTAATCTCAGGTACAAACACACTCCATTGGTTCTGCTACCTGTCCATCAAACCGGTCTTCCAATTAGCTTCCACATTCATGAGTACAACAGCTGCTGACATCAAAGCCAGTTAAGCTCCGCCACGATGCCAGAATCCTAGCTCCTGACAAAAGACACTAGCTTAGTTTTGCCAACAGTTTTTCTGGATCAACACTATAATTCCCAGATAGCGGTCCACACGCTTTTCTTAATCTCAAAGAAGCATGTAATAATAATTCTGCGGCATAGATATTACAGGTGCAGAGACGGCGTGGACATAGAAACCAGGGGTCTGTGCTCACTAGGACAAAGAAGCCAAAGGTCTGTGCTCACTAGGACATAGAAACCAGGGGTCTGTGCTCACTAGAGCGTAGAAGCCAGGGGTCTGTGCTCACTAGAGCATAGAAACCAGGGGTCTGTGCTCACTAGGACATAGGAGCCAGGGGTCTGTGCTCACTAGGGCATAGGAGCCAGGGGTCTGTGCTCACTAGGGCATAGGAGCCAGGGGTCTGTGCTCACTAGGACATAGGAGCCAGGGGTCTGTGCTCACTAGGACATAGGAGCCAGGGGTCTGTGCTCACTAGGACATAGAAACCAGGGGTCTGTGCTCACTAGGGCATAGGAGCCAGGGGTCTGTGCTCACTAGGACATAGAAACCAGGGGTCTGTGCTCACTAGAGCATAGAAACCAGGGGTCTGTGCTCACTAGGGCATAGGAGCCAGGGGTCTGTGCTCACTAGGACATAGAAACCAGGGGTCTGTGCTCACTAGGACATAGGAGCCAGGGGTCTGTGCTCACTAGGGCATAGGAGCCAGGGGTCTGTGCTCACTAGGACATAGAAGCCAGGGGTCTGTGCTCACTAGGACATAGAAGCCAGGAGTCTGTGCTCACTAGCTGGACAATCGCACAGAGAACACTTCACACAGCAGACATCTCGTCTCCACAGTGGGAGATTGTTGTGTGTGTCCCACAAGGGAGGAGCAGCGGTAAGCATTGTGGAGAGGGGCCTTAACGTGTCGTTATTGAGGTCAATGCACCCAAATGACGGCAAACACACATCTCACTCCCCCTTGTTGTGTAAGTGTCGAGGAAGTCATGAAAAAAAAATCAGAAAGCCGTCACTCATTTCATAAAAGAAAATACTGCCGACATAGGTGATGTATAAAAGTAACAGCTGGTCTGCACTAGACACATTTATCCATTTGGATGCATCTTTCAGTGTGGAACTGTTTTCCACCCACTCAGCTGATCACAACACTCGCTGCTGTCAAAGCGATACCGCTCGTATACTGCCTGAAGCTGAGAAAATACAAACTAATGTACATTTTAAAGTGACTAAACACTCTTTTGCACATCCACTTACCACAGTTGGGTCCATTATTGAAAAAGAATAATACAAATAATCTGGATGTATGAAATCAAAGAAACTCCTTCAAAAAACTCCTTGTGAAAGTGTGGATTTGTAGTCCAAATATCCTTTTTGACTGGTTCTTTGAAGGGTTCATATGTTGCCAATTTTACTTTTGCAGCTTTGACCTCCGTGGACAAAGTGAACCCAGAGAGGACGATAAGTCTGACCCAGCCAGCATGTCTCAGAGGCTGAGGGATAATCCTGCAGTGTGCCACTTGAATAGCTTTAGAGGGGGAGGGTGCTAGCTGGGAGGGCGAGGGAAGAAGCGGATAGGACGAGTGAGACAAAAACTCAAGGGGGGAATGTGATGTTGAGATGAAGCGGTAATTGTGCCGCTTTGTACTGACAGGATGGCCGCACACAGGTGTTGTTCCGTTTGTTTTGTTCCCCCAGGTGCTGTTGTGCATCAAACATGACATCACAGCGACGCCATTGGAATAAAAAACCCACAAGTTGAACATTGAACATCAGTGGTTTGAGTTTTCAAAGCCTCCTGATGTCAGGTTAGACGCATTTTTCGGACACAGTCCAGGTCTCCGGTGTTGACAAAGAACCACGAGAAACATGTAAGCTCGTTACCGTAAGAAGATTTCAGAGAGATGAACTAACTTTACCCCAGCACATTACCAAGCGCTCGCCTTCTACTGACGGATCCTTCAATGACTTCATCCTCTCTTTAGTGCTGCGACGTCTTTGAGGAAATGAACCTCGGCTTCACCTAAACACGGCCGCGGCGTGTCAAACATCCTGAGCAGGGACCAATAAAAGGCGTCAGCGGACGTCTGCAGTCGGTTCAATTTGTCTGTGGATTGTGTTTGATAAGCCCAGCATGTCCTCCTCCTCTACTGACGGAGTAAAAAGAGGACACACCGGGAGAAGGGCGGTGGGAGGTCTTTCATTGAGATACGAGCGAGGGCAGGGCGGCGGAGAGAGAAGGTTAGAGGGATGGGGGAGACGAAGATTGAGATGGAGGTATTGGAAGCGGCGTGACAGGACAGGGGGTGAGGCACATGAGAAGGGACGAAGGAGCTCAGGACGAACAGCCGGCTGGAGAACGGTGGGGAGCCAGAAAAGGGCCAGAAGGGCAGCCGAACGCATCGGGCCCGAGGTGTGATTCATTTCTCGGTGCGGCGCGGCACGAGCAGGCGGCTGGATGTTGCCAGGAGACAGAGCTGCCTGGTGCAGACACACACATACACACACACACACACGGCGGCCATCATAATGCGGGGGGGGGGGGGGGGAGGGCATGTGACTGATGTTTTAGACAGCAGCACGAGCGCTGGATGGCTGACGCAGTGTCAGCTGTTCATCCCGCAGTCGACTGGCGGGACGTCCTCGAATCGATGCAACCACACACACACACACACACACACAAGAGAGGTGTGTGTGTGTGTGTACACTGACTATTAGAGACAAAAAAGCACTAATCTGAGCTTTTTTGCTGTTCGGGGGGGGGGGGGGGGGGGGCATCCGCACCCGGTGTGATTGGTGATTTGGTTTTAGCTGCAGGAGAGGCACTTTATTCCTGCTCACCCAGGGCTCCTGTGACCGAGCTGTTTTACACCAAAAAGGCCTCGGCCAGCACACCGGTCAGCGAGTTGAAGACGGCACAACGCTGAATACTAAAGTATTACTACTTCATAGTTTACATTACATGTCATTTGTCCAAAGCGACTTACAATAAGTGCATCCAGAGATTCAAACTCAGAAGAACAAGAAACAAGAAAGAAATTTCATCAAATAAGCTGTTTTATAACTTGTTATAGAGCCATAGATAATACAAATTAAAACAATGAGTGTGGTCTATTGTTGCATTTAACAGTTGGACCTGTGGTGCAGTGAGAGAGAGAGAGAGAGAGAAATCGGCTCTGATGTGTGGATAGAAATGAAGGGGGTTAAACCACTCTTATCTTCTCTCTCTCCTCCATCAGCCTACAGGCAACATTGGAAAGCCCCTGAAACTCAATAAATGTGCTCCCCAACCCACATGGTTTGTTATAGGAAGGAAATGCAAAAATGTAAACATAACGTTAAGCACAGACGACTTGAGTACGGCACTGATTTTACTTACATACCAGTACTGCACAAATTCATAGACGAGAGGATTCTGATCACCTGCAAGATGCCACCTTCAATCCGTCCCCAATGTCAAACCCATCTTCATTACAAAATTGCAGCAAATAATAAAACACATTAGCTTTTGATTTCAAATGACATGTAAAAATTAGCTGCCGGGTATTTTAACGGTAAGATCTGGTCCAAAGAGTCTCTCCCCGTGTAGCAGGGTGGGTCAGGATGACTCAGCTATCTGATTATGAATGCCTCAGGAGGGGCTCTGGGTGGCTGAACAACAACCAGGTTTGCGCTTCATTGCATGTTCCCTCTCACTCCGCCACAGGTCCAACTGATAAATGTGTGTGTGTGTGTGTGTGTGTGCATTGCCCTTTTCCAATAATAATTGTGCAACTGTGCGAGTTAGTTGAGTTGTGTTATTGCTCAGCTCCCAGAACAACAGACAACAAATTCATCAGCAGCAAGATGTTCATTTGTGACGGGAAAGGCTCTCCTTCTCTTCCTCCATCCCGCATTGAGGTCAGAGGTCATAGGAGCATGCTGCCGGTCATCCGCGACCCGGTGCGTTAATGTATTAGGCAACATTACCGCCTGCACGTTTTATTGTGTTCTTCTCCGCGAAGGGAGAGACAGACCAATGGGAGGAAACTACTGAAGGGAGGCCGTCCGGATACACATACACACACACACACAATAGTATATAGAACACACACGCACACAGCTGCGACCAAGCAGTGGTTTAACTCAGCGGCCCAGCCGCTGCAGCAGTCCTTATGTAACCACCGAACTTACCACAAGACAGGGTTAAAAACATATCCGGGGGGAGGGCAGAGAGAGAGACGGGCGAGAGAGGCAGAGTGCATCAGGGGAGGGGGAGGGAGGGGGGGTGACATATTGTGATGGCCGATGATGAAGCAATGACACGCAGCAGTGGCTGTGAGAGGGAGCTGAGAGGAGTGAGGCTGTGGTTCCGGTCCAGTTTTTCCTGATGTCCAGGCATGGGGGGGGGGGGGGAGCAGAGGGAGGACGGGAGGGAGGAGGCGATGGTCAATCTGGAAATGCTCCTCCCTCCTGCCGCTGAGCTGCTCGATGCCACAGTGGATACTGAATAGTGATGGGCGGCCTGCGGGCGCACTGCCTGTTCACGTGCGTGTGGAGATTTGTGAGGAGTAAGGTGGGGCGGGATTAAAAAGAGAGGGCTGTGGATTATTTGAACTAGAACGGGACATTGAATACATCAAAAATATTTTTAAACTAAACCAGCAAATGTTTTCATTCAAAAACGTTTAACAGTTTTTGGATGTTTACTGTTTCTATCAACAGCAGAAGTTAAATCAAATTTCACTTTTTTCACTTCAAGTTAAAGCAAATTTGATACATTTCATCCAGAATGGGACATGAATCTTTGTAGTCAATTAATCCACCGTCTTGTAGTATTTTTGCAAGAAAAAAAAAAGATTGACCTAATGGTTGGGCTAGGACAAAAGTCATTGCATCACCAAAGTCAATCAAATTCATCCTCAAGGATGGAATGTCTGCTCAATTCCAACATTGCCATTCTTTGAGCCTGACAGGAGAAAGCAAGTCTAGATACAGCTCCGACGACTGAATCCCCAGACTTCAATCCCCTTACATCCCTATATAGACCCAGTTGTAATACCCAGGGGCCATTTAGGTGGAGTAAAGGATCGCGTGCCAAGAGACCGAAGACCTCTAATCAGATCTGATTTGCCAAAATCTAAACTGGACTCGCAACTGGGCCGAGACGTGTGTACGGGCGGGAGTCAAATCTGACTGCTGAAGACTCTGCACCAAAAACCCTCAAGATCATATCAAACACAGTTATTTAAAGCAGTCGGAAACAACACATACGGCCAATTTCTCTTGGAGAGTGATGGATGAATACGTCAAATCCAGAGCCAAACTAGTGCTGCGGGTTGTTAAATAAAAGAAAAATAAACAAGTCTGGTGTAAATGTTTCCATGTAGGAATTGGCGAACCAGGCAGACCCTCCCAGCTGGTGGTCAACGCTAAATTTGACTTGAGAATTTAGAACAACCTACTTCCCAACCTACTTTTTGATAACAAACACATGAAATGAAATATAAGTATTTAAATAGCAAGACACCGTATTACTGGCTGTGCTGCAACAGCAAATCTACATTGGTAATTCTTAAATTCCTCAGTTTTTAGTTGCTTTGAAAGCAAGTTAACCTTTTTTAAGGCTTTTCTGTTTTGTAAAAGATTACAGACATAATTTATTCTTGCTGAACGAGTAATTAGGAAAGGAGACGGCTTTACTAAACATTGATATGTTTAAGTGGTTTGTCACATAAGGCTATGTTAAAATCTTGAACGAGCAGATTCAAATTGGTACAAATTTTCCTTAAAATCTTTAAAATAGCATGACAGAAAACAAAGAATTTTGATTTGAGGATTCATTGTATGGCTTTAAAGAAAGATGATATTTGTGAATGAAAAGGTAGTTGGAGCACAAAATAACACCCGGACGTGAGTGAGAGGGTATAACATTGCTGCTGATTGTACTCTTTTCTTTTACTTCCTGCTAAACCCTTTTACAACACTTAGTTTGACAGAGTCACCTCAGACCCAGCTTCATCCTGCGCTCTGGAGAAGGCTCACTGAACTGGACCATAAAGACCTGATGAGCCTCCTTCCTACAAGAATAACGCTCTGTGCTCGTAAAAACAGCTGCTTAACCTCCCCGCTGCAGCGCTAACACACACAATACAAATTCATCACCGGGGTTACCAGTCCCGCGTGCTCCGAGTTAGAGAAAAAAAAGAGACTTTCTGAGATGACGGGAAAAAAAAACAAATAATTGAGAGAGTACAAATGTTAATGTGACCGCTCATGTGTGTTGTTAATCACATACAGAGTGAACCAAATAAATAATTCGGTAACTCAATATAAGCCTAAAACAAGAAACTAAAAACGAGTAATGGACCACCCTCATGAAATATTAACGCCACTGACAAAGAGCCATTAATTACCACAAGTGACTGTATTCAGCGTTATAAATGAGACAAAGAGTACTAAGACAGTACCTGCACAAACAGAGGATCAAGAAAGCCAGATTTTGGGAGAAGAGAAAACACAAGCAGGTCCAACTCACCTTCTCCAGCAATGATGGGTCAGGTTTCCATCCACTTTAGAGAGTTTAGCGGTTTAGCTGTTGGTGCCCTGCAGGAGGTCACCTGTGGAAATAAAACACGAGAGCCGTTGGGGTTGACCTTTTGACAATTAGGTCAAAAGTGCTGCTAAATTGCTCTTAGTGGGAACGTAAATGGAAATTGGTGGAACAGCACTAGTCAAAACACAATTACATGAAGCGATTCTGACGCTGTCGGAAGTGGCAGAACGTATGATACCAGAATACCAGCCTGTTGACAGAATTATCACCCAGTTAAAATAAAAAATGGATGATGCTATGAACCTAACACATGCTCTTCCAAGACAGTAAACGGTAATGATGTGCTTTAGCTCTGAATGGAGGGTTGCACAATGATTTTTGTGTGAATTCCGTGTAAGCAGACAAAAACATCCCCCCAATTTAAGAAGGAGAAAATGATAAATAACTTATATCCTCAGCGTTTATTTTGTCCCCAACACGTACCACGTTACAGCAGCACAAAATTACACAGACTGCCCGCCCACACTACGAGACTGTAAACACCAATGTAACCCTGTTCCAAGAAGTAATATATAACTATGTTAAAAGGTTTGAATTGAGCAATTGGAAATGCAATTATCACATTTGTTAACACATGCGCATTCTCCACTATTCTGCATGCACCATGTTATCTAAACAAAAATGTTTAATCCCCACCTCTACATCCTGAGACCATGATTAAATTATGACCTACTTAAGTGCACTTGTGATGAGATCATCCAGTGGATCACAATGCTTTTAGGTTTTTTTATATGAATAATTCCACTGCTGTTGCTGGTTTGAAATGTGGAATTTACATCAACTAAAAAGCAAAAGTAACCTAAACTATAAAAAGAAGGAGTCGATGAAATTATTTAACCCGTAGTCACTACGAATGAACCAAGCAAATCGACAACCACATCGAACACATTCTGGCACAAATTCATGTCGAAATGCTGAGTCACTTGATGCAGTTTTTCACCTTCCTCCTGAAAGATACAGAGATCAGCAAGTCTCCTGATGAAGGAATCATCCATCATTCATCAGTTAGCTGCAGTCTGACAGATGAAAACGTTAATAGAAAAAAATTCTTCAGGTATAAATCACAAATTAAATATCTTTAAATATGTGTTTTGCCCTGTTTGTCGGATGAAATGCCGCTCATTCACAAGCGTACGCATAACATGAACCTCTGTACTATCTGGTCGGGAAGGAAACATGACATCATCTGCTCTGAATGTGTGTGTTTCCATCTGATGTGTTGGGTGAACTACACCATTAACGTTTTCATGCCTACATCTATATTCTTAGATGTAATTAAAGCCCTTTCGATTATACATTTAACGGCACGTGCCATCTGTCTGAGCATGAGGAACACACCCTCTAGTGTTCAAAGGAACGACATGGAAATGCGCAGAAGCACGTGAAGTGCGTTCACCAATTATCACCAAAACCACGCTGACGCTTCACCATCCACTCCGGCATCGCTCCAAACCGCGGAGCTCCGCTCGAGGGCCGCGTGCGCTGGGACTCCATTTTGAATTGGCCCAAAAGATCACGACACACACACAAACACACACTGACTCAGGGCCGAGCCACCGGGCCGAGCCACCGGGCCGAGCCACCGGGCCGTGGTCGTGGCCCGAGAGGAGCGAGCCAGCTGGCAAACGTGGACCTCGTTCATGAAGAGTGAAAACTGGGGAACATCACGTACTGATGATCGCGGCTGTACTGTAGACTCACGTACAGCAGACGTTCATTATTGATGCTACGATTAACCCCCGATCCTGTTGATAGTATTTCAAACAGACAAGAGGCTTTTTGCGGTGTGGAAGGTGTCCCGACTGCTTTTGATCATCTCCATTGTCATGAATCTTCCGCCAGGGAGAGGGCCTCAGCTCGTGTGTGTTCCCTGCTGCACTCAGAGAAATGAGACACTCCTGCTGCCCTTCAGACGCTCTGTTCTTACACTGCCTCCTTTCTCTTACACCTTGTCAGACACCACTATCTCTTCTCTTCAACGCAGAAACGGCAGCCTTGGTCAACACAAAACAGCAGAGAAAATATATACATATATAGATAGATACACACACACACACACACACACACACACACAAACACACACACAACCTCGCCATTTCACACATTGTCCTCTCATCTCTTCCTCACACACGGTGTCCAAGGACCACCTACAAACACCTGATGCTGACAGCGTAACAAAGCGAAAGAAAGGTCACTAACACGAGGAAACACCAAATTCCTCCAAGCGAGATGTCTTGAGAGACACTCGGGGAGATTCGGATCAGACTGAAACCTGTTTAGAATTACAGGGATGCAGGTTTGAACTCTGAAAAAGGAGCTGCACACATCCAGTTTCTCTCCAAGTTTCCTGCCGCTTTGAATATAACCGAGAAGATTTATAGAAGGGAAATATCAGCTGTGTTCTGTGAAGTCAACTATTATTTCAACCGGGATGCGCTGCGATAAGAACAAAGCCACCTTGTCACAAGAGCTAACACTGTTTTTATGACATCCCACATTAAAGATAAAAATCAAATAACCAAATGACAATAGGATGAACTGCAGTGCTTCCCACCAATTCTACGCTGCTGCTAATCCTTTGTCATTATATGGACAGAAAGAAACAAAATTGCAGCAGAGTCAGTCAAAAATTGCTAAAACCCTTCAACAAAACTGGCTGAAACTATTACATTCCCACTTCCCTGCAAGCTTTCTTTCCATAACGCAGCGTTTAACTGCTGTGTTTTAATAACGGTTAGAGAACCACAGACCAAGTCAGTAGTTGAGTGAGTGCAAATTGCAAATTAACTCTTAATTCAATCCTCCTGAGCACCAGAGTCAGAACATACAAACAAGTCTTTACCTGGAGGGGAGAGAGAGGAGAGTCAGTGACTTAACAGCTACACGCACTGTACAAGTAGCACACACACACACACACACACACACACACACACACACACAAACAAACACATGTGAATGGAGATATACAGTTGTGAAGGAGCTGTGGGGATTACCATTAAAATCCTATTACCATTAACAAAGTGATGCCAAACTTAAGTAAAAAAGATTAATAGAATCATCTAAGAAAACTGTGTATAGATAGATCTGTTGATTTAAGTTATAAAAATAGATATAGATCCTGGTGAGATGCACCTTTAACTTGTCTCCACATTGAAGAGTAAGGAGTCGGGTAATAAAAAGCAAGTGCTCTTTGACTCCCCCTTACGGCAAAACAATTGGATTACTCCCCCCTGACCGTATCATCATCTCCTCCCTGCCCTGCCGTCGGGCTCTGGGGGGTGGGGGGCGGGGGGTGTGTGTGTGTGTGTGAAGGGAAGGGGGAGGGCACCTTGGCCGCTGACAGACACGCGCTCCAGCAAACAGAGAATTCAGCACCGCGGACAGCTCAACAACAAGCGCTCAACTGCTACGTCATCATTCTGAGAAAAAAAAACTCATCTGGACCCTGAGAACAACCTCTGTTGTGTTATGCTGCTGGAGGGGGGGGGGGGTCTGCGGAATGTGACGCCCGAGCTTCCGGCTTTGACCAGAAAACACCAGCAAAACGACACACGAACTCCTGCTGCTAAACGCAATGAATGTGGCCACGGGCTCGAGATTTAGCGGCCGTAAGCCTGGATGCATTTCAGTTCGGGGGGGGCAGATTCGATGAATGATTAAACCACATGCACATAATCCCGTGCAGAAAACCGGACGCTTCTCATCTGTGTTGCGGTTAGTTTGCCGGAGAAGAAACAATGACGCCGGAGATCAGCTCCTCTCGCGTTCTGCTGTGACAGCCGGTTACGTAACGTCGCGTTAGGACGCGCGCGTCCATTTCACCCCAAAATACAAAACCGGTGTGAATGCACTTATACAAACACAGTACATACACAGAGTGTGTGTGTGGGGGGGGGGATTGATTACGACACCGTGGATCCACGTAGTTTACTTGTTTACCCGTTTGACGCATGGACAGTCAACATAAAATGGCAATCCTCCCCACATCCTCGACCACCATCTCCATCTGCCATAGTGCGCTTTCATAACATGGCATATATTTTAAGCATCCAAGTGTGCCCACATCAATAATACACTAAGGTCAAATCGCTCGGTCTGCAGGAGGAAGACACATCGCCGCGCATCGTCCTCTCACTTCGGAGGAAACACCAGCTTCACCAAACCAAACGACCAAAGCATGCAGTAGTAATCCAAGATGATACAAGGCGGTCCCTCTTCACCCTTGACGTGCGCCAACAGCGGAACACCGTTTCAAATGACGCATGCATAACCGTAAGCCGCCGTGGTGTCTGTTATTAATCTTTAGAGATGTTACTTGGTCGCTGCGGCAGACATCGTCCAAACGACCAGGAAAAGAGGCGAGATTGTTTTGTCATCCCCCGCGTCGGCCGTCGCTGAAAGGATGCTCGGCTCTTCTTCTCCGGTGCACCAATGTGTCCATCAACACGGAGCAGAGACACACGCGCGCGCACGGACGGACCGACTCACCTGCTGCTGATGCTGCTCAGGTGCACTACTACCAGGTGGCCTCCGCTGAGATGTATTCGGTATTTCCACCTTGCAGTGATAGAAGGTGACCCTGCGTTCTCTCTCCGAGACTCTGCATCCACTAGATCACGATGCACGCAGCGAGGGGGAGCTCCACGGCAGAGGCGCGCGTCGGAGAGAAGGAGGGAGGAGGAGAGAGGGGGGTGGGGGGGGGGGGGGCAGCAATTTCCTTTCTAATGAACAACAAGGAATAGGCAGCAGGAACGAATGCAACTTGGAAAGAGGACTTCTTCAAATTCCCTTCCCGACGTTTTCCCACATGAGCTTTTGGGGCGCTCTGGCAGATGTTTCAGCATCTGCGGTGGGTTGGACAAGTGGATCGTTTGCATTTTAGGGGAGTTTATGAGCACTTACGCTTCATGTGGATCACATTTGAGTCCGCGGAGAACGTTGCTTTTTTAAAAATAAATATTATTCTCAATGATATGGCAGTTTTGACAATAGGGAGAGCCCCAAATTTGACTTCCACTTTCAAGACCAATAAGGAGAGCGGATTGTACGAGAGGGCGTTGCCGTTTTTTCGTGTTAATCACGCCCACTTGCTCTACACTGCAGGGGAGGGAAATCGTGTTTAAGTCCTTTAGCTGCCAAACAGGCCCATACTGAATCTCCCTCCACTGTCTGATTGGGGCCTACTTAAGGAAGGTCTGTAAGCATATTGGTTTCTAATAACTTGTACATGAGACAGTGCTGCATTTACTCAGAAGGCCAAAACCATTGTAAACAGAAAAGAAACAGTGAGCAGAGGAAATATCAGAATGGACATGTTACTGCAGCATTTGTATGCAATTAATGGTTCTTCCCTATTTGATCGGCAGACCCGGGGAGAGATGCTGTTGGTTTGGAAAATATCACAAAACCCAGAAAAAATCCAACTGAATTTGTTTTGAAGAGCTGGTCATTGTCCTGTCAATCAAATGCACAATTACATTTTCAGTATAAACTGAAAATCATTAATAACTGACTGTTTCCTGTTTACACCACCAGGCACTCGCAGTGCATGCTCTTTATATCAATGGAGAAAACAACATAAAACACTACCCTCATCACTCTTTGTCGATTGGTCCAACAGGAATATTTATGTATTTTATAACATCTCCGCTCTATCGGGGAAAAGAATGTTTTGCAGCACTGGTCTTTTGGACTCTAAGCGAAGCGGCCCGCCAAAGCCACTCAACTTCCAACACACGCAGGGCGGAGGGAGGGGAGGTGTTTGGTTTGTGAGCTTGCTGGAGGAGAGAATGCCTTGAAGGCGATTAGCTGGATGCTACTGTTGGTCTGACTCTTCGGGGGAATAACGTTATGCTCGTGACGCAATACGCCACAACCTGTCATTATCAGAGCCGTGCAGAAAAGCTTGATGATGCGCTCTCTGGTTGCTTCTAAATGCTCACGGACTGTCTCCAATGCATCATACATAACCTGTTCAATCCGTGCACTAAACCGTCAACAATCACATGTGAGTTAATGCATGCAAATCCAAACGCAACTCTTAAACACTAACAGCTCCTCCAGACGTGGAGACATATCAAATATTAGGACAATTCTCCTCCTGCTTTGAACAAACAATCCAAACGGAGATTGGAAGAGAGAAAGTTCAACGTCTCTCAATCCAATGTTAGATAAAATATAACCATTTTGAGGTAAAGGCCTTAGAGGAGGTAATCAGTTTGAGATCCACTGTGCCATTCATTTATTTTGACATACTAATAATATCCAACAGTCACATAGTGAGGAGAACGCTCATATTCCACCTTCAACAATGCCTCATTCTCATCAATTCAAAAGATGTTTAGGGACATCTAGTGGAAACAGAGTGGCAGTGCATAAACTGTCTGTAAACAGAGAAAATAGTCAATTGTGTGATAAAAGCAATGCAATGAGAGACATTGTATAAATCCAACCCAGTCTCCAAAAAAAGCGTGAAATGGCTACGTTGGTCCACCGTGATAAACGTAGTCATGTTACGTTTTCCCCCAAAATAACGTTACTATGTTACGTTTCTTTTGGCCCATTCATTTACATTGCTTTGCAAATAGGTCACGTGACTATCAAGTTTCCCGTTAGTGAAAAGAAAAACATGGCGGACGGTCAGCATAATCTCGGTGAAAAACACAATATTTTAAGAAAGCATCAGCATTTGTATGCATTTCGATGGCATTTCTAGCGAGAAGTATGCGTTATTCTTTCATAATCTTCTATCAGAGACTGTAGAAGACCTTCCGTTTATTCGTTTCTGCGAAGATTTGAGTGTCCCTTTGGGAAAGCGTGGCTACGCAACGCCTTTAACGGCGCATTATTAAAAAAACACTTCCAGTGGGGGCGTTACCGTAAAGAAGCGTTCAGCCTTAAAGCCACTAATCGCCAAACAAAACAAACTCAAAGCACTCGAATCACATTATGACTTTTTAAACATAAATTCCGTTATTTTTATGAGTTTTCAATGAAAGAATGCATCATTTCCGGGGGTAGGCATGCCCGGGACATCCCGAATTATGGGCAATTTTGATTTGTCCAGCTTTTTGACAGCTACAGTCCCGACTTCCAATCACAGCCTCCTAAATCAATGACGCGCCTAAAACTCTCGGTTCGAACATTACGTCTTGTTTACATGGGAAAGGGGGGCGGGGCTTCGCCCTCAGAGCGGAGCGTCATTTCTCGCTCCACACGTCTCCTCTTTTTACTGGCCAGGAAAACGGGCGATCTATCCCACGTGGGTCTGGCTCCATTCCATTGGCTCTGACGAATCCATAGAGAGGCGGGACTTATAATTTGCCCGGCAAACGGAGAGATTTGAGCTGCATTGCTTGCACTGTGCGTGAAGTGGCCGTGAGGCCTCCACTAAAGTCTCTCTCTATTTGTTCTGCTTTACTCAATAAAAGTAAAACCTTTACAGATATACTGTCCACACACTAGGCTAACATAATGGAGACTTCCAGGCTTCTTCCTTTATGTTTTATGGGGATAAAGCCCCTGTAAGTCGTTTTTTCCCAAGCAAATCTGAGTTTCTTCTTTTTTTGTGTGTCCCATACAAATATCAAAATATATATACTGATTTTCACATCCAAACACACTCACTTACACTCACCGGCCACTTTATTAGGTACACCTGTCCAACTGCTCGTTAACACTTAATTACTAAGCAGCCAATCACATGGCGGCAACTCAGTGCATTTAGGCATGTAGACATTGTCAAGACAATCTCCTGCAGTTCAAACCGAGCATCAGTATGGGGAAGAAAGGTGATTTGAGTGACTTTGAACGTGGCATGATTGTTGGTGCCAGAAGGGCTGGTCTGAGTATTTCAGAAACTGCTAATCTACTGGGATTTTCACGCACAACCATCTCTAGGGTTTACAGAGAATGGTCCGAAAAAGAAAAAACATCCAGTGAGCGGCAGTTCTGTGGGCGGAAATGCCTTGTTGATGCCAGAGGTCAGAGGAGAATGGCCAGACTGGTTCGACCTGATAGAAGGGCAACAGTGACTCAAATAACCACCCGTTACAACCAAGGTGGGCATAAGAGCATCTCTGAACGCACAGTACGTCGAACTTTGAGGCAGATGGGCTACAGCAGCAGAAGACCACACCGGGTGCCACTCCTTTCAGCTAAGAACAGGAAACTGAGGCTACAATTTGCACAAGCTCATCGAAATTGGACAATAGAAGATTGGAAAAACGTTGCCTGGTCTGATGAGTCTCGATTTCTGCTGCGACATTCGGATGGTAGGGTCAGAATTTGGCGTCTACAACATGAAAGCATGGATCCATCCTGCCTTGTATCAACGGTTCAGGCTGGTGGTGGTGGTGTCATGGTGTGGGGAATATTTTCTTGGCACTCTTTGGGCCCCTTGGTACCAATTGAGCATCGTTGCAACGCCACAGCCTACCTGAGTATTGTTGCTGACCATGTCCATCCCTTTATGACCACAATGTACCCAACTTCTGATGGCTACTTTCAGCAGGATAAAGCGCCATGTCATAAAGCTGGAATCATCTCAGACTGGTTTCTTGAACATGACAATGAGTTCGCTGTACTCAAATGGCCTCCACAATCACCAGATCTCAATCCAATAGAGCATCTTTGGGATGTGGTGGAACGGGAGATTCGCATCATGGATGTGCAGCCGACAAATCTGCGGCAACTGTGTGATGCCATCATGTCAATATGGACCAAACTCCCTGAGGAATGCTTCCAGCACCTTGTTGAATCTATGCCACGAAGAATTGAGGCAGTTCTGAAGGCAAAAGGGGGTCCAACCCGTTACTAGCATGGGGTACCTAATAAAGTGGCCGGTGAGTGTATGTTCCCTTGAATCATGACAACAAGAAATTTCAAGATAAACCTTTTGCTTTCATAAATCATACAGTTTTAGTGTGTAAATGCCCAGCAGTGTACGGTCCGAGGGCCCCTATCGGGCCACTTGTTAGATGGGTTTGATGGGTTACCGACTAAAATATATGCCCCCACCCCCTAACTTGATTTAGGTCTGTTGCCTCAGGGCAACTTGTAAATATAATAAGTCAAACAAGCAATGTAAGCATTAAGAAAGTAGTGCATTTTGAGCACATTAACCACAAATGGATTCAAACATAAATTCAAAAATATTAAACAAAGAAATGAAATGACCAACACTGTATGTACAAAATCCACATACAAAACATGTAAACTTAAAGGGCTTGTTTGTGTCAAATTTTATGGCATACACATTCAACTGGCCTACAATAACCTGAAGAATGTCTTAAAATACTGAAGGGGGGGACATGATATCATTAGAAATGTTATGCCAGAGGGAGCACAGAATGTATTGTGGGGTGTTCAACAAGGAGGATTTTCAACCTCTACTATGTCTCCATCCTCATCTTGATCGACAGACTCACTGTCACTATCATCAGACATGCGTTATCCTAGTTTTAGTGTGTAAATGCAATTTCCAGCATGAGACCTAAAAAACGCCTACAGGAATAAAAGAGTTAAACCAGATACAACTTGCTTGTTTGACTTATTTGACTTATTATATTTACAAGTTTCCCTGAGGCAGTTAGGGGGTGGGGGCATAAATTTTAGTCAGTAACCCATCCAACCCATCTTAAAACTCAGTCGAAGGAGTCTAACGCCGGAGTCACAGGGTGCAACAAAACTCTGTAGTGAAAAAAGTGAAGGCCGAGGCATGCTGGGTGAGGTGCGATCCCGGCCCTTTCGGGACAGTGTTGTGCCTGAACGCGTTCATAAACTTGTTGATATTTTGGGCGAACGTGAACTGAACGTACTGTATTAATGCCCGATGAACGTCACTGTTCTCGTTCATTCTGGTGTCTATGAACGGCGCGTTCGTTCAGCTTAACATCGTTCAATGGGGTACCAGATTTCTATAGAAAACACACCGTAAACACGCATTAATAAGTGTAGCAAAGAGGCGGCGTATAACAATTATAAAGAGTTTATGAAGTTACTGACAAGGTCGGTGAGGATGGGAGGAATCTGACCTTTCTTTGCAAACATTTGCACCTTAATGATTACTGTCCTGTTTTTCTTTTAATAATTCCTTATTTAAAAAAGACCATTTAAGCAGCATGTGTTTGAGAATGTAGTGTAGGGGTAAACTCTGCAACTGCTGCTAGTGTGGAGTGAATAGACAGCAACATAGCATCAAAGAATCATTAGGGAAATGCTGTCCCCTCAATGCTAATGTAAACCCTGGTTGGATAAGGATTCAAATTGGATAAGAAGATTAAATCTGATGCATCGCTTCAGTGTTAAAACTGATAAAATAATTGCTGTCTGTGGTTCTGGGCTGTGGCAATAATTTAAAAAAAAAATAGCTCGCAGCAACGTATGGAAAAAAAGAACTGAACTAGTTCATTTTTTGGAACCGTGAACTTAGTTCAAATATTTTGAATTATGAACTGAACTAGTTCCTTTTTAAAATTTGTAAACTAAACTTTGAACTAGTTAATGTAGAAAGTAAACTTTCCCAACACTGGCTATAGGACCCCGGAAGATGATGAACTATGCCTGGGAAGGGCGAAGCCATGCCGGTACGAGCATGATGTGCAAATTAGTCGTCAGATCAAAGTATAGTAGTGATAGACTAATCGAACCATCTAACAAGTGGCCCGATAGGGGCCCCCGGACCGTACACTGCTGGGCATTTACACACTAAAACTGTCATATTTATGAAAGCAAAAGGTATATCTTGAAATTTCTTGTTGTCATGATAAAAGGGAACATAAGTGAGTGTGTTTGGATGTGAAAATCAGTATATATATTTTGATATTTGTATGGGACACACAAAAAAAGAAGAAACTCAGATTTGCTTGGGAAAAAACTACTTACAGGGGCTTTATCCCCATAAAACATAAAGGACGAAGCCTGGAAGTCTCCATTATGTTAGCCTAGTGTGTGGACAGTATATCTGTAAAGGTTTTACTTTTATTGAGTAAAGCAGAACAAATAGAGAGAGACTTTAGTGGAGGCCTCACGGCCACTTCACGCACAGTGCAAGCAATGCAGCTCAAATCTCTCCGTTTGCCGGGCAAATTATAAGTCCCGCCTCTCTATGGATTCGTCAGAGCCAATGGAATGGAGCCAGACCCACGTGGGATAGATCGCCCGTTTTCCTGGCCAGTAAAAAGAGGAGACGTGTGGAGCGAGAAATGACGCTCCGCTCTGAGGGCGAAGCCCCGCCCCCCTTTCCCATGTAAACAAGACGTAATGTTCGAACCGAGAGTTTAAGGCGCGTCATTGATTTAGGAGGCTGTGATTGGAAGTCGGGACTGGAGCTGTCAAAAAGCTGGACAAATCAAAATTGCCCATAATTCGGGATGTCCCGGGCATGCCTACCCCCGGAAATGATGCATTCTTTCATTGAAAACTCATAAAAATAACGGAATTTATGTTTAAAAAGTCATAATGTGATTCGAGTGCTTTGAGTTTGTTTTGTTTGGCGATTAGTGGCTTTAAGGCTGAACGCTTCTTTACGGTAACGCCCCCACTGGAAGTGTTTTTTTAATAATGCGCCGTTAAAGGCGTTGCGTAGCCACGCTTTCCCAAAGGGACACTCAAATCTTCGCAGAAACGAATAAACGGAAGGTCTTCTACAGTCTCTGATAGAAGATTATGAAAGAATAACGCATACTTCTCGCTAGAAATGCCATCGAAATGCATACAAATGCTGATGCTTTCTTAAAATATTGTGTTTTTCACCGAGATTATGCTGACCGTCCGCCATGTTTTTCTTTTCACTAACGGGAAACTTGATAGTCACGTGACCTATTTGCAAAGCAATGTAAATGAATGGGCCAAAAGAAACGTAACATAGTAACGTTATTTTGGGGGAAAACGTAACATGACTACGTTTATCACGGTGGACCAACGTAGCCATTTCACGCTTTTTTTGGAGACTGGGTTGTATAAATCCCAACCTTTGACCCGCTTAATCATATTACCATTTTGTTGTGTCTTGTAATAATTTTATTGTATACATCTTAATCAATAGACTTACTTACAATATAAAGTCATGAGTTTAAAGCACATCTGACCGACACATTATTTTGAATAATACATTTTTTATTACTGCATCTTTTAGATTTGCTGTAGTTCCAATGACACAATTGGAACAGTTCCAGCCTGGAACAATGTGATGCACCGAGGAGTTCTACAGTATCGAAGAGTCGTTCTATTCTCCAACAACTGGAAGAGAAACAACTAGAACCAAACTACAACATGAACCCAGGACATACTCTAGCTCCTGACAGAGCTAAGGCATGTCCTAACTCCTTTGGGTTTTCTTTTCAGAAATGGCAAATAAACTTCTGACCAGCTCAATCTCGAGTAACTATACGATTCTGAACACTCTGGTCGTTCATTTCCAGGTGACGATACTGGAAAAGCTCAGATGTTTGGACCCCGATAAGTCCAACGTCGTCAGGTGTCATGAATGGTTCCACAGGGACGGCCAGACCTTCAAGGTCTTTGAAATGCTGGATATGAGCCTCTTTGAATACATGTCCCGGAGAGAATGGGAGCCTGTGCCTTTAAATGGCATAAGGACCATCATCAGAGATGTGAGGATTCCAGATACAAAAGCAGTTTGTGAAGCTCTCTTCCCCTCCCTCCCAAATCCTTCTGATTCTGTTCACTTGCAGGTGGCCACAGCATTAAGCGCCCTGAAGGGCCTCGGCCTGATCCACACGGATTTGAAACCAGACAACTATGGGGCGCCGTTTGTAAAATGTTGCACGTTCTAAAATCCTGCGCAGTATTCGTACATTTAGCGTTATCATATGAATAAAAAAAAGCAGGACAGGTGAGAAACGGCCACGAATGCTCCGATCTACGGAGGCTCGCGCTACCCTCGTCTACAGGACGGCCGTGACCGCTCCCCCCGCCCCGTTTAACGGACCATCCCCGAGCATCGGCAAACGCGGCCGCGATCGTTCCCCCCGCCCCGTTTAACGGATGGTCCGGCCCCCGTCGATCGGACCATCTGCAGCCGTTCGAGATGGTCCGATGGACAGGGTGGGAAACAGCCGCGGTGCGCGGTACCCCTGCTCTATAGCAAGAGCTAATTCATACGGCAGCCATCTTGGCTTGCTGCATGAATTACCGTAAATATTGTAATTGTCAGTCGTCATGTCTGACCTTTAAACTCAACATTTAGATTTACATTTAGATTTAACATTTAGATATAACATTTAAATATATATTTAACATTTAGATTTAACATTTAGATTTAGATTTAACATTTGGATTTATATTTAACATTTAGATTTAACATTTATATATAACATTTAACATTTAGATTTAGATTTAACATTTACAATTAGATTTAGCATTCACAATTAGATTTAACATTTATATATAACATTTAACATTTACATTTACCATTTACCAACTTTGTGTTACTGCCAAACATTGTACTTGGAAAAGTTGTTGCATGTATTTACATGATTTTGTCTCTAAATGTTTGAAAAAGTGACATGTGAATATTGTCCTGCTTTTTTTATTCATATGATAACGCTAAATGTACGAAAACTGCGCAGGATTTTAGAACGTGCAACATTTTACAAACGGCGCCCCATAGACAACATCTTGCTGGTGCAACACCAGACAAAGCCATTCAGGGTGAAGGTCATCGACTTTGGCTTAGCTCTGTACAACGTACAACGTTGGCACAGTGGTTCTTTGAAAAAAATGCTAACATTCTGATTCTGAGCAGGTATAATGCTTACCATATTCACCATCATAGCATGTTAGCGTAGCACTAAACCAGTGGCACTGAGGGTCGCCGATGAGGTTTTTTGTGGCGTTTTGTCTCCAGCTGCGTTTCATGGTGGACCTGCTGGGGGACCTTCCTAACAGAGTTCTTAACAGTGGACGAAATACTGCCCTGTTCTACCGTGCCGAACTCAAGTGCCTTATCTTAATGTGTTGGACACTAATGGTACAGTACTTCTACCTTCTTTGACTTACATTTGTAATGATCCTCCATTAGATCATTTGCCGTTTGTGTGGAAATGAAACCTCATGTAGTTTTTTTTCTTCTTTAAAGACGCAGGTGGAGTTTCATGCTAAAACAAGAATCCTGCCCATAGAAAGCAGGAGATACATGTTCTCCTCTGGACGAGCTGAAAACAGTCGAGAAGTGGATGCTGCCCTACTGAACAGTAGAGCTTCATGAGCCAGGGAAAGATTAGGGCCAATGTCAATTCAACTCGTTTTTTTCTTTCTGAAAACTTTAGGCGAGTCGGGACAAAACAAAAAGAGCAGACGCCGCTGACAGGAACGCTTGTGTCGACCTGTTGAAGGAAATGCTTCTGATGGATCCAAGGAAGAGGATAACCCCAAACGAGATCCTGGCCCATCCATTCCTAACAACCGCGACAGCAGCACCGCCAGCAGCCGTAAGGCGTAAGTGTGTGCGAATATTTGGCCTTAAACTAGGGGGATGAATTGGTCGGGAGAGCTTAGAGAAGGTGTAAATTGGCCCTCATCCATTAAACACAAAGATGACTCTCAAATTGATCACAATGTTGCGCCGTACATGCTAAATCTGAACTGTTTGCTCATGTGTTTGCCATATCACATAGCACACATAGCACATTTAAATGCTTGTATGCCTCCAGCAGCAGTTTGAAAAACATAAAAATAGGTCAGAAAAGCTGCTCAGCGCTTAGACGTATGAAAAGGAAAGGATTGAGAACAGGAGTAGGGTCCGACTTTAGAACGGTTAACATTAGCTTCAAAGAGACAATGGTTTCTCTCTCGAAAAGGAAACCGAGGATTCCTCTCCACCTTGATGAGGTGTTGTCCCCTCCTTCTTCTATGGGTTTCTGGACGAAGATGACGGATTAAACAAGTCAAGCTTGGTTCCATCGCATCATTGGATGTTCAAAACTCCAACAAGTTCTCAGGACTTTTTCGGACAGAAACAACTAATAAAACTAATTTCCGTCATTAATACTACAGTGTTTTGTTTCTCTTGAACCGGTCCTCCTCTGATCAACTAAGGGTCACATTTTGGGAAATTCAATAGCGCGTCAAACTGCAAACTGCATTTAGTAAAAAACAAGGATATGAATTTGACATAGCAAAGAACCTGGGATGTCTGTATAGTATATGTTCAGCTTTGAATCCTCCAACATGGTGTGCATTGAGGTAAAGATTGTAGATGTCTCACACTCACATTGTTCAGCATTACCAATACGTTTTCCTTTCTATAATGTTTTTTTTGTTCAGTAACCTCATTTCTCACCTGCCCTCATGGATGATGGACCGTTTTTGACACTGTTGAAACGACAGGAGCATTTTTTTCAGCTTACCTCGATGGATAAAGGTCACGTGGTTATTTGTGGTAGAATTTCTTCAAACGTGCATGGTCCGTTGTGATGATGATGGCCCTCATCGTAGGCTTGATACTAGAACTCTGGTGCAGGTAAGGTGTGCGCCAACTATGAGCCAATCCGATAGAGTACTATCAGCCAATGAAATTGCAGAGGAGGGAACGCGGTCAGTTTTGAGCATGCACAGACGGTTTCACCACAGACAGCTCTTTATAACGCCATGTTAATTTACTAAAAAAAGATATGGCCATTTATCTGAAATTCTAGCGATGAAAATAAATAATACAAAAAAAATCGCCATATCAGCAAACGATGATGCTGTGTGAATTGTGTTATATTTGTGATCCCGGGCTCCAGTTGAAAATAATTCCATATCCGCCCCCACACAAACAGACTGAATCGCGCACAACCCAAATAACAAACACTGCAGCTTTGTTCGACATACATTTGGCGCAGTGTCGTGATGCTTTTATTGTGACGGACTCAGACCGGAAGTTCTGCCGACGGTGCGACACTGCTAAACTGCTAACGGAAGACAGCAGCCTGCGTACCACAAACACTCCCCCCCCCCTCTCTCCCTCCCCGCGCAGTGAGTGCTCGTTTGCTCGGATCGATCGAGGACGATGAACCGGCGTCCCGCGGCTCGTCGGGTGTAAAAACCTCGTCTTGTTCCAGCTCGTTTGTGCGATGAAACGACGCGTCAGCAGCGCCCGCGTCATCTAACGGTCACCGAGGCGCTAGCGGTGCGGACGTTAGCCGACGACCATTACCTTTCTAACAGGTGTGTAGCGCGTGACATGTGTGCCGCCGTTAGGTCACCGCGGGGGCTTTTATGTACGAAAACCCCCTGGCAGAATGAGTGATATTGTGGGTTCTTTTATTTCGTCTGCGTGGAATGTGATGTCACGGTGCTCGCTAGCAAAAAAAAAAAACAGAACTTCTATGGCGTTGAATCGGGCAGTTTGAACGCTCGAATCAATTTCCTCACTCGCGCTCATTCGGACAGAGCTGACGTTAATTCCTGAATAATACTCATCGCTGTGCGCGAAATCTCCCCCCCCCCCCTCCTCCAGATTCGTGGCTGATTAGCAAAGGGCAGCGATACCATGTGGGAGTCACATGAACGACGAGGATGAGGCATCAACAACAAGGGGGCCCCTTCAGGAAAGAGCCGCTGCTGCACACCGACCGCCACAGGGAGGGGGCTTGCTGCTTGTAGAGGCCCTGCACAAGCAGCCCCCCCCCCCCCCATCCTATCTGACCTCCCTCCACCCGTCACACCCCCTTGAACATATGCAATGAACATCACTACAGAGTCCCCTGCCATCGTTGATGGAGATGTGGCAGTCGGCTATGTGTTGGTGCCCTTTTTCCTCCTCACCGTTCTTGGAATAGCTGCAGCTGTGGTGAGTGTTCGTTGGCTGGAAAGTGAGAAGGTCGTCCATTTGTCATTGTGAGACCCCGCGTCATGCAGCGCACACCTAACCCTTTTAAACTGTTGTGTGTTACAGGTCATGTATATCCGAAAGAAAAGGAGGTAGGCTCTTCCATCGACACGCTGCACCATGCTTCGGTCTCTCTCTCTCTCTCCTGTGAACTCGTGGAACTCATTCAGTCAATGATTTCTTTTGTTTGGGCCCTCAGGATCGACAGACTCCGTCATCAGCTGTTACCAGTTTACACGTACGATCCATCAGAGGAGCTCAATGAAGCTGAGCAAGAAATGCTGTGGAAGGAGGAAGACACGAGGGTACGATGCTCCCTTTTTTGGGGAGGGTTTGGTCTCCTCTGAGACACTTTTTAAACTTTGGTGGGACAGAGTTGTGATACTACTGGAGGGAGTGTAGCTTCCAAAGACACTGTTGGTTGCGCCATAACGGTTCCTCATTTGGTCGGTTACTACCCCCTCCGACATAGAAACTTGGCTGCGAGAAGTTCTGTAGGAAGTACAGTGGTACACGTGTTTGTAGTAATGTAGCAGAAAAGTGTCACCGCCTCAAATCTCTCCCGATCGCTTTTGATGAATAGTTTCAGTTCCTCTTAAGTGATAAAATTGGTTATTAACATGACTGATACCACACTTTGCCTCTTTAAAACATTTCACAGAATCAATGTTTATGTTCAGTTAACCTCGGTTCTTAAACCCAGATCTTAAACCCCCCCCCCCCCCCCCCCTCCTCGCCACTGGAGTTCTTCTGATACCCCTGGTGGTCTAAATTAGGGCTGCAACAACGAATCGATGAAATCGATTAGAATCGATTATTAAAAGCGTTGGCAACGAATTTCATTATCGATTCGTTGTGTCGCGCGACTATTATCTTTGAGTATTAAAAGAAAGTTGCGCGCACCGCGCAGAGCTGAGGAAAAAAAAGTTGAGCGCTCGCGCAGCAGAACATCGGAGAGACCCGTACTACTGTTCTGAAACATGCGGAGGAAGAGAAGCCAATGCGACCTAAATATTTCACACTGAAATGGGGGGTGCGGGTCCTAGCGGGCAACGGGGGGGGGGGGGGGGTGCTGCGGTTTTCTTTGCAGCGCCAGTAGTTTTACGTTCTAATCGCCGCGCTCGACTTCAAGGTGTAACCTTTATTATTGTTCGGTCTGAAACAGCGCGCCCAGTGACGGGTGGTGCAGCAATATTGATGTCCGGGTGGAAATCAGGAGAAAGTTCGGTCCGGGATATTTTCGGGAGGGGCTTTGAAATTCGGGAGGGTTGACATGTCTCATTGTAAGATATGCAAAAGCGACATGGCCTGGCACGGGAGCACCACGGGGATGATTCATGATTTTGTGCCTAATATATTTAATTTGGCGGCTGTCATGTGATGTGTGTATGTTTTTTGTGTTAGTCCATTTTATTTGCTTACTTAGGGATGTTCAAGGAGCAATGTGTTAGTGCAAAAGATATTTAGGAAGTGCACAGTCAGTTCTATTTTTAATAAAGGGTTGGAAATTAATGTTTTTACATTTTTTATTTTTTTATCCGATTAATCGAACAAATAATCGACAGATGAATCGATTATTAAAATAATCGTTAGTTGCAGCTCTAGTCTAAATGCTCTTCTACTACTAGATAGAATAACACAACAGACTTGAAATGCTCCACTGGGTTAGTTCCAGTCAGACATGATGTGCACTGAGCCTTTAGGAACACTAGGTGGCGGTGTGGACATGCCGTTATCGTTATGATTCATAAAAAAAGGGGAAAAAACAATTATCAAATTGAGTTAAATATTGGTCACACAGGCTATTATTAGCCTGTGTGACTGTTATTATTAATATGTTCTTAAATGGTCTGTTCACCCAAAACAACATTCGGTCCCTTACGTAATAATCATGGCTTGCGAGCTCGGGGTCAGGGCAGTCTTGTTTTTGTTTTTTTGTGATTCGGTGAAATGAGTCTTCATATCACATTAAGAACAAGGTCACAAGTTCTTCGTTAGAAGGGATGTTGTGTCCTTTTTCAAAGTGAACGGACCAAACACTTGTGCTTCATGTCCTCAGATCGTACAAGGTTGGGCCAGAGGTTATCAACAGCGACGCCCTCTTCTGACCAAAGACATCAATGCATGATGGCGGTGAAGCATCGAACGTCTTTCAGGGCGGACGCCACCGTCGTCCTTTCAAGACACTTGTTTGTTGGTCACACTTTGATTTGTTATCCTTCCTATTTAAAGTGTACAGCCTGTTCATTTCTGTGGTTTCCGGTTCATATCCCTTTTGCCCAATAGACACGGCACCATTCATTAATTTATTTGAAAAATATTTATTGAAAGTTTTTTTCTTTTACTGTGGTATTCAGTCGTAGGACTCAGAGTTAAATAACGTGGGATATTTCTAAAGATGAAGGCTCCTGTGGGTTCACTCTGTTGTTTACAAGCATGATGCTGGAGTGGGCGGCGTGTGGCTTTTGCACTGACTTTAATTCAGGGGCAATGTTCACCGTACAAATGTTCTGCACTAGTTTAAAATCATCACTGCGACTGTGGCGTCGTTGTGAAGAGGTTGTTTGCAGTGCATTCAAATCCAAATATGGCTTCTTTTGGTGAAATGCTTTCAGTTTGCAAGTTGCATTTGTAGACATGAAACAATGTAGTTTCATCTCAAAATCAAAATGACAGATTTATAAGATTGGGTGAGTCAAATATTTGAACTGCTTTTTTTAAAGTTTAATTTCCACCTCTCGATTCCAGATTTTTTTTTGCTTTTGCCAAACCCTATGACTCTCGTCAATGGCACGTTTTAATAACACCAACCCCCTCACATCCACAAAATAAGCTGTGACTCGTGCCCTAAATATGTCCTGTCAAATGGCATCATACCAACAGAAATGTACCTCCAGCTGCAGATGAATAATATAGATCTGACTATCGAGCACTCAGGAAAAACCTCAGTTCTTTGAGAAAGCGTACGCTTTATTTGCCTTTGCCGCTGGGAATGTAGTCTTCATACAGATTGTTGTAGATGCAGTTTGGGCTTTTTTTTGGAGAGATTGTTCTACTTGTGATATTTGGACCTAAAAACAATTCTGGTAGAACACGCTCCTCGGCCATCTTAAACTCATTGTCTGAAAGCTTCATTTAAGAGGTTTGCAGTGGAATTAGAAACTATTAGTTGGCGCTAGTAAAACGGATTGGTTTGCACATAAATGTAACCGGACTACTGATGTAAATGTTGGGCAGCAATGTAGGAGGGTTTGTTGCTTTGAAAGGGAGCTGATTTAAGCATGAATAAAGTGATACGACTCCCTTAAGCTCATTGTCATCTCATGGAGTGCGATGCACACCTGGAAGTAGCATGACATCAAAAGACAGAAAAACTGTCAAAGAAATTCTTTATTGACCATTTCTGATACAAATTGTTGTAGGGCACCATAGAAATATAGACATTGTACATTTATATACGGTGTACATTAAAAAGAAAGATCGCATCCAATTGAGTTTACAGCGCGTAAAATGAATGAATGCAGTAGGTTGACATGACAGAAAAACAATGATACAGATGTAATCCAGAGTACTTTGAGGGGGGGCTACATGAAGTAGCCCCTATATCGGCCAAGTGGGAGAAGCGCCCAGTCGATCAAATGTCTTGTCCATAAGTATCTGAACCAAACATTTCAGTGCACCAGAAGAATAAAAACACCTGCTAAACTACCACAGTCAGCAAACGCAGTCGTCATGCCGACCGGTCTCCCTGGCTTGCTTCTCACATCTCATGACAGTCAGTTTAACACAAAAATAAAATAATGATAATAAAATCATTCCAACTCACACCAGAGGTTACATCTTGAAGAGAAAAAATAAAATAAACCCAGTTAAAAATGCAGTTACACAGTAAAGTAAGCCGTTGAGTGAGGTATGAATTCCAGGCCTCGAGTCGCCTGTTTGCAGTTTTCCGGGTCCGTAACTGAGGTTGTAGCAGCTTAAGGTGTGTGGGAAAACCCAGTTGAGTGGACTGTAACCGTGGGTTCGCTGACACTTCGAAATACAAACGTCTACCGTTTCCTTCAGAAGACTATGACTAGATGAGCGTTTCAGGCGGCGACAGGAGGGCCGAGCGAGGCGGAGCAGCGGCAGCTCGCTGGAATGAACAAATGCCGCGTTTCGCCGTACGAGCGTCTGGACACCGAGGACCACGCGAGGACAAAGATGCCGAAGAAACGGCGTTTTTAAAAGCTCCCTGAAGAAATGACGCTGATGCACTCTGCAAACTATCCTTAAAAACACACCTTTTTTTTTTTACAACATGAAAAGCAGCACACTCATGTTTTATGTGCGTTCTTTTTTTTTTTTAAAGGGTATGTAACCCGAAGGAACAAAAAAACAAGTAGTAATCAGACCAACGACACCTGTTAACATCTCCCAGCTACTCGCACAGGTCCTTGAAGGAGGTTCGATAGGTGTAACTACACCTACCGGTCGGATAGGGCAAAAATCAGTTAATGCAGATTTATTTTAAAAGTGGGAAAAAAGAAAATAACGCCCCTCTACCGCACGTTATTTTAAACGCTGAAGCTCAACTCCATCTATAATACGATGCAAAGGATAGGTCAACCACTTCACACGGACACACAAAACAAAAAGTATCGGTAAAATTCACCTTTGTCCAGTACAAAACAATGGAGGAAAAAAAAAAGTAATCTATATCCGCTCTATATGCCCCAACATCTCAGATGCGGAGGCAACACATCAGTAACATTAAGCAGAGAGAATGTTCTACAAACCGGTAAAACTGAAATGGCCGGGCTCCTCGGAGCGCACGTTTGTCCAGTATAAAAGATTTGTGATGACGCATTGAGAGAAGGACCGTTACCCTTCTTGTAATTCTTAGATCAAAAAGGTCCATCGTTCTATCCAGTGCGGCTGCATGATATCGGTACGGTGTTAACCCTCCTCTTGGCAAAGAGGGCTTTGTCGTGAACAGTGGTCATGTGGTGGCACCTGGTGTTGGAGATACAGCCCAGTTCTTGTTAACAGCAAGTCAGTATGTTGAGTGAGGTAGCATGCGTTGTAATTACTGGTCTTCATCTTCCTCTTCCTCCTCCTCCTCAGATGATTCCTGGGATGCCTTTTCTTCTTTCTCCTGTGACCGGAGAGAAAAAAAAAAAAAAAAAGGTTTTTGCTTGTAATAAAAACACTGAATGGTGAAACATGATTGCCCTTGGATAAAGCACTATGGCATGAAGAAGGCCCAGGGGAAGTGGGAGCCATCTGTAGTGAGATGTGATTCATGAGCGTGGTGAGTCACAATGAGGCATCCTGTTTTTGTTCCCTTGGATTTCCTGCTCTCACTCACTGCTGCCCAAGATGTTCATTCATAAAAATGAGAGCCAGGAGGGTAACTTTGGGTCATTGCTCTCTGTGACTAATCCAATCCAGACTTGTTGCAACGTACGCCCCAAACCACTCATGCACATGTCACAATGTTACTACAAGACTTTTCCTTGATTAAAAACATGCTTATTTGACCTCAAGTTTGCAACTAAAAAAAAAAAACCCAGAAACTTTCGAGACTCAACATTTGGACGCAGAGCACTCAAAAAAAATAAAAATAAAAAAGGAGGTCTCCTAACACACTTTACAAACCCAAATAGCTGTGATAAGCAAGAATGACTCATCAGAGGCCGGCTGGTGAAATAGAAATAAAGAAAAAGCATTTTCACCCTGCAGCCGGTCAAACGTGAGCACTGTCCAGTCATGGCACTCTTACCTCCTTCTTAGGTCTTCCCCTACGTTTCCCCACTGCAGCTGGGGCAGCTGCCGCCTTCTGTTGGGGGGGGGGGGAAGAAAAGGTTTACATGGTCAATAGAGCACCATCTAGGGGGAGAAATTACAGTTTAAAAAAAATGTCGGGCCAATTTACAAAGCTTGTTTTTCTATCCCGATGTGCTGGAGAAGGCACACGAGGGCCCAACAGTTAAAAAGTGAAACCAATGACCTGTGATTGAGTCACATTAGGCTGGGACAAACTTCTGTTTGTTAGCTAGCCGGTGTTTCCATTGGGACACAAACAGGAGGGGGGGGGGGGGCGCAACCCTGTGTCACTGAAAGCTCCAAGGAGCAACACAAAAACAGCAACTCATAATAGCAGGCAGTGATCGGGGAGGGCAAGCAGATTATATAGTTGAGCCATTACAGCTGTCATTAAGCACATTTACAGCCCAGTTTATTGCCTCACTGTGCTTTTTTTTCTCATTTATTGGGAAAGGTGGTCCTGGGAAGAAGAAAAAAAAAAAACACATCAGCAGTGGGCCTTAAGTTACTATAGGTTGAGAACCCCTGGTATAAACAATCCCAACCTCCACAGAGCTCTGCTTGTAGCGGCCTGCAGAGGGCAGGAGTACCCCTGTAATGAGACCGATAGAAAAGGGGGCATCGGGTTCATTGGCTATTATCTGGAAGGCCGACGGGAAATGCACACAGGGCACTCCAGTTGGCCCGGCCACCTGGTCCGAGGCTCAGAGACAGCTGGCGGAGCGGAGACACAAACCCTCTGCAGCGCGCTCAACCTGCATCATGCATGTGCGACTCAGTCCTCCGCTCTTCCCTTTCCCATACATAGCAGAGAAGACTGAGCGCACGGGGGAGCTGGAGCGTCGGGGGGCAGGGACGAGAAAAATCAGTTGTTGCTATGGAGACGGTTGGCAAAGAAGAACTAGGGCTGTGTGCTGGGTGGAGGCGGAGGGGCGCTCGGTGTCGGCTCGGCAACAGTCTTGCGGCCGCTGCACCTGCAGCTAACTGTGTGAATGACAAGCTGCAGGAAGCTGGAGAACAGGAAGTACAGGGTGCACATTACTTTGAAAAAAAAAAAAAAAAAGAAGTAAGGCAGTAAACCAAGGTCCTTACAATGGGGAAACCCAAGCCAGGCTATTTATGTCTTGAGAGGATGGGGTTATCAACTGTAAAAGCGGTCATCAACCAAAATGAATGGTTGCAAAAGAGAATTCATTGAGAGGCCGGGCCTGCTTTGGACGTTATTGTGGTTACTTGTCCCTGAAACAACGCGTGATAAAAAAAATAAAATAAAAAAGAGGAAGCACACCCGCGGACGGCATTGACTTACTTTTCCCTTTGTGGCCGTCTTGTTTTTGCTGCCCTTCGGCCGTCCTCTGGACCTCTTTGGAGCCGGCGACCCGCTTGGTTCCTGGACGAGTCGAGACAGGGGAAATAGGTTGCGTTTTACAAGCGATGCGTTGGGACACTTTACATATTATTGGGAGGAGCCGGCCCCTGCAGAGAACAACACGCACCCGACTGTCACGCGTAAAATTAAAAGGACAGTACAAATAAATAAATTAAAAATATATATAAAACTCGGCGCCACGCGTTGCTGTGGCAACTCAAATTCAAGAGCCTCGATCCCCGTGATGCCCTGTGGTTGCGAGGCGTGTCGTAGCACACCGCGCTCCTGTTCTGGCGTGTTTACATCTGCAGCTCGTGGCAACAGAGCAATTCAATACCGAAACACTGCTACGTTGAGTGACAGCTATACGAGCCATTCTGCTGGTCCCCTCGGCCGGGTCATCCATTACATGACTGGTAGAGGTGGGAGGAGGGGGGTGTTCAAGAGGTGTTTGGTTACTGGTTGCTTACAAACTGCTCAGACACAGCGGAAGTTCGGTGTGGAGGTCAATGAGGGGCCGAGCGAATGGTCATCATGGAAAAAGCCGGGGGCTCATGTTATGGATATGGTTATGCACGATGCTTACCTGCAATGACATCTACCTGAGCACTATGGAACAGATGCCACCAAAGCAATGGTTTTTGTTTCCTGGTTTGAAAAAAAAACCTCTCCCGTGAAAACGCGCAAGACCGGATGCAATGACCCACTTTGACGCATAAGTTGGCACTACTTACGTCAGAGGTCTTTACTTGGGGCTGCTTGCGGGGTCTTCCACGCCCCCTCTTCTCTGCTGCCTCCTCTTTCGGCGAGACGGTCCCCTTGTCGCTCATATTTTCTCAGCTCTTCGGACCTACAGAACAAAAACCACACGGGTCAGGGAGAATACACAAGGGGCTTTGCAGCTCGCTGACCGCAACGACAACTAAACGCGCACACACACACAACGAGAGCGGAGTAACCGCAGATCGGTGACGCGTTCAACTCCGATTAATCCGCGCTTATTCCCAGGTCTATTTCGGTCTCCTTCACGCCGCCACTCAAACGACGGGATTGACACCGAATGGTAGCGTGATTGCGCATAATTCTGCAAAATCAACCCCCCCCCTCCCCCTCACCGACCATGTTGAGAGCCCCCCCCTCCCTCCCTCTATAGATCTCACAGCGTGTCTGCACGCCGGAGACACACACACCGACCCGTACAATGGTGGTGGTGTGTGAGTGTATGCGCGCGCGCGCTAGGGGTGAGACTCCCCTTAAAAGAGGACCTACACGGAGACGTTTAAAATAATATCAATAATAATTATAATAATATCAATACAACCGAGCGAGGTGCGCTGGGTTCGCGGCGGTGGGAAGCCCGGACGTTCAACAAAAGGCGGCTTCGCATTTAAAGCGTGCAACCCCACCTCGAGCTCGAGCGCTCCTCTAATGCATTAAAACCCGCTTTAAAGCATGCAGAAAAAAGAAAAAACCAAAACACAAGAATCTCACCCGCGGTGCCGCTGCTGTTTCCTGCACTGACCTATCGCTCGGCTGTAATCGCTGCTCTGAATTTAAGACCAAATGTTTCCTTTAAGCCTGGCTGGTTGTACCCGGTTAAAAAGCCCTCTATAGGCTGCAGCTTTTATTCGTCAGGCGACGCACGGCCCGCCCCCTTCAGACCCGGGCGCGTGAAGCGAGGGGCGCGTGAAGCTCCCAATTAAAACAACGGGACGGACTTTTAAGACTAAAATGAGCTTGTAATATTCTTACCGGCGGCTTGAGAAGTTTGTTCCTACCGCGTCCTATAAATAGCACGTGTGTCTCGTCGTCTCCGGCAGTAAACGGGGGGGGGGGGGGTAATTTAAAGAGCCGCCCTCATGGGGAGGGCGGAGGCATAAATGGGCCACCAGAGGAGCAGTTGGACATCCTTCTTATTCCCGTTTGATGACAAAATATCTATACGCATGGGTTTCAAGTTGGAGAATACACAACGGTATACATATACAACGGTTACCGTGTGTATAAGAGTACATGCGAGAGTGCACAGTGATGGTGAGTGAACTCGGACCCCCCCCCCCCCCATATTTATTTTCTTACAGCAAGCGGTGGAATACACATTTAGGTACAAACAACACAATTTAAAAACTGCAATGCAAAACAGGGGTCAATGCAGGTAAGTAAGCAAATGTTGCATTTTTTCATGTGCTAATTCACCTCTGAAGTGAAGTGGAATATATATATATATAACTTGAAGATGTATGTTTGTTGTTTTCTAGGATTGAATTAACCGTTTTAAATGGTATTTTTGATCAGTAAATTACATGTTTGTGTTTTGTTTTTTAAATCTTTTTTCTTTGTCTTTTTGGGGAAATAATTCAAAGAGCCTAAAGCAACCCCTGGGTTACTCCTCTGTTCTCTGTGGTCAATTGATGAGTAAAATAAACCTCACCCACTCCTGCCTCTTTCATTCATACAGACACAGGTAAACCCTCCCTGTGATTCCCACTCTGTGCAGATGTGACCTCGTTCCATTTGGAAGCGATCGGATGTCCGCTGCACAGGGGTGTGGTCGGACGCGGAGGACACGAGGTGACAGACACACACTAAACTCCTCTCAAATCAAACCGCCTACTGGCACTTCTCACACCACGGTTTGTCATGTAAATGAACGGCCCACCTGGAGCCGACGGCTCCTCGACTACGCAATTCAAAACATATCCATACAGAAACACATACATATAGAATGTGTAGTGAGCTGTGAGGGGGTCGAGAAAGTTGTTTTTCACTTCTCAAACAACTTGAGAACAAACACATTCAATCACTTCGTCATCTGCAGGGAGACATCGACGTACTGTACGCACATGACGGGGGGTTTCACTGTAAAGGGGATTGCATTGGGCATGAATGGAGAGCGCGCTTTTCTCAATGAGTCCAATGTTCTGCTCAGCATGTGCTCGCCTTGCATGCCACACCCCCCCTCGCCCCCCTCTCTTTCCCTCTGCCCTCCCCATTTCTCACTCTATTCACTTCCTTCATCTCTATCTTCCCTTAACTACTTTGGCCCCATCCCCCACAGCCTCACACATCTCTGCCATACCGGCCCCTCGGAGTGGGGATGGGGACAGGAAAATAGGTCCACTCTGTGTGAGTGTGTGTTTGTGTGAGGAATGTGGTCCGTCTCGGAGGTTGGCACCACCTGGAGACCGATGAGGGGACTTGACAGTATGACTGATAGTAGCATTTTGTTTGTTCCGAAGTGAAAAAGTGGCTTATAGACATTGCATAATCCGCCCGGACACCAGAGACTTATTGCGCAGTGGCGTTTCTCCTCATTTCACATATTTTCTCCATTCTCATGATCACTAATGGACATTTAGGGACGTAATTCATTTATTGGCTTATCTTGAAGTCAGGTCAAAATCTTGTCCATTAGTTACTTTGGCTCTTTTATATTTATTCAGAGAGGATTTTACATCAGATCACCAAAACGCTTTTTCAGTTGGTACATTTTAACCGAGGCTACGCTAAATGAACGAACGGCCTCTTATCACAGAATGATGCATGTTTTCTCTAAATGAATGACCAGATTGACCCCCCACCCGACCCCCGGTGCACAAGAACGCTGCGAAACCACCACGTTGATTTAAATGCTAATCCAAACAAACACTTCCACGTCAGACGGCCTCTTCGGTGTCGTCTCCGCAGACAGAATCCTATTAACCATCAGGGGGGTCTCTCCCCCCCCCGTCCATGTCCTTCTGCCCTTTTTCCGCCCCCACCCCCACCTCCTCCGATCCGCTCGTCCGTCTGCCCCTCCGGCCTGCTCTCCAGCTCTCTCCAGCAGTCCATTTTTAGGCGCTGCGTAAAACCGCCGGAGTGCCGCGGCCAAACCAACTAACAGATGCGCACAGAACATCCCATTCCTGCCCGAGAGCTGGGGTTTCCCCCCCCCCCACCCCCGATTGTGCTCCTGTTGGCCCTGGATGAGCCTGAACATGACTAACGCACACACACACACATGCACTTCCACCAGAGGGGAGAGGACAAGTGTGGAAGCAGTTGAAAGGCGAGGTGGGCGGGGATGGGAATATTTGCGTGGGTGTCTTTTTATATTTCTGCGAGGGGGCGGATGGAGGTTAGTGGGCGGGGGGATGGGGCCCGGCTGATTCAGTCCATGAGTAGTATCTGACTCACACAAACAGGAAGTAGCACGTGCTGCTTGTTTAGGGGCCACGCCGCTGTATTTAGGTGACACACTGAGGGATAATAGGAGCTTGTACACTACCTACTTCCCTCTCCTTGGGGCGGTGACTCTGACTCAACGCTCCGCTCTCCCTTTTTAAATAGTTTTATATCCACATCTTGACATTTGTGCACTGAGATCTGGCGGGTGGATCAGTCACTCTGTGACTCAAGCTTGTGAAATTTGAAAAAAGCGCCGTATTTCAAACTTTTGTTTGCCGACCTGCGGCCCTGACATGCCCACATGTCTCTCACTTGGTTGAAAATATGCATGTTGTATTTGATGTTCTGTAAGACAGATATGCTCACTTTCTCCTTCCAACTAATTAAATCATTTTAGTAGAATGCCCTCCAACCAATCAGAATCATGCATGCAGTGCAGCTTTTCCATAAATAAATATTCAAGGTGTCCACTACTCCTTCTTTAGCTTCGTTACGATAAAATCCATTAATCCCAAGAGGCTTGGCGCCTCCCCATGTAGGTCAGAGGTCAGGGTCAGATCCAGTGGAGCCTCTCTGAAGCCGACAGCCATGATGCAAAGACACAATTTGACTGCAGCAGCTTTTTAAAATAATATGTAATAAATAACATTACAAATGCAATTTTGTCTTGCGAGTATGATGTGGAGGTATTTAGGCACTTTAAAATGTAAAGTTAGTCCCTGTGATCATGGTCACTAAAAGGCAGTGTGCTGCTTCTACCAATAGGTGGCAGACTCAAATTACATTTACCAAATGACATCTCTGAGCAACGACTCCATCTCGTGGTGATGCGCGTACATGAACAGCAGAAAATATCTCCTCCTTCCCTGAAAAAACATCCACCCATGGTAGGATTTCCTCTGAGCGCATGCATTTCCGTTGCGGTGTGTGTTCGTGCTTCTGTTCCTCCACATGATCTCCCCTCAGCTTGTCTGCACACAGTGGTCCCGTCCAGCAGAGGGTGGTCTTACTCTGAGAAATCCTCAGCTCCGGTTTTCTCACCTGAGTCGGAGAGGTGTTGCAGGTTTGCTGTCACAGAGACAGAAAGACGACGAGGTGAACATGAATCAAAGGCAGACGCGTCTGGCAATCGCCGTGGCAACGTGGTTCCAAATGCATCTACTGGAGACCATCAGTGAAAAGAAGCCCTTAAAGTGTGTTTTAAAGGTACGGCCCACAGCGTGGTATAAAGCCTGGCTATCATTAAGTTACTGCTTCACCCAAAGGGCCGGCGTCGGGTCTAAATCCGACAAAAGCAGAGAAAGAGAGCAGCCGGGGGGGCTGATGCATTCAGAGCGGTGACCTTGGTGACGGCGCATCTCGAGTTTTAGAATTCACGCTCTCCCTTCTGTGTCCCACCTGATTGATCAAATGGGAAAGGGGGGCGCGGCGGCCCGTCCCCGGCCTGTCAAGTCCCGGCGTGGCAGCCGCAGTCCCCGGAGAGCGCAGCGAGCGCGGCCTGCATCTGTGCCGGTTACTCGCAGTAACAGAACTGGGCTCAGTTTTATCACTGTTTTTTATTTCCACTGGGAACCGAGAGCAGATTCCCTCCGCAAAGCCACAACAAATAGGAGGCGGGCTTCACAGTTGGGGATAAAATGTTTACAAACTCCTCTTCAAAACAGGATCCAGGTCCAGCCGCAGAGTCAAGTCTCATTGACTGTGATTTGAGTTCCAGGGCCACAGAAGGCGTCATGCAACTTAAAAAATCTCTTCAAAAGAGTACGGATTTAGATTCCATTCATTGAGCACCTAAATCTCCCAAAATGCAGCTTGAAGGCAGGGTTGGAGATTTGGGGGCGTTCCGCTAGCAGCGGTTAGAGCCTTGAGCCGTTGGCATCAAGCAGCTACCTCTGCCCACCTACAGATCATTTTCATTTTTCCCAACTGAAGATCAGTAAAGTGGCTGCACAAACATAAATAAATACTCATATATACAGGAAGGACATGCATTCACCTGGTAAGCAACACATCCGCGTCTTTGTTGGTTAACAGTGTCTAGACAGGTAAGAAAAGAAGAGGGGGAAGGTTTCAGATGAGCAGATCGCGCCGGGAGCCTGCAGCCCAGCTGCTGTGTCTGAGAGGTGGCATCGTGGTGTCTGGAGTGATATCGTGTGACGGATGCCGCTCCCTGACACCGGGGCGTCCGCCTCTGGCCTCGACCACGTGCCGGTGTTCGGTATCCCGTGGAAGCCGGTGTCAGACGGCTGCCTATTGGTGATCCATCGGAGTTGCTGAGGATGGACTGTGGCACTGCGCCCCATGGGGGGATCTGGCTGAGAAGGATGGGCCTATTTGTAATGCAGAGGGGGCCCCAAAGCTGCATTAACTATTTAAGTGTGGTTGTCTCGGGGTATCGGTACACAAGTAGCACTGAAACCAAGTAGAGCAAGACGGTGTAGTGTTAATGGTGATGTATGGGCTCCGATTAATTCTCCAGTCTGACTGATTATCCAGGTACATCATGTATATTATGATCGATGCCTGGAATTATATAGCAATAGTTTCACATTTTATTCAATATGAAATGGAAACTACATCTTTAGGAGGAAAGAGGATACTTTTTCATGCACTGGTCAATTCAACTCAGATGGAAAACAACTATCAGAACATTTTTGTTCTCAGTCTGAGGGGGATTTGTCTGGAGAACTGGAGGTGTGCTGGTTGTATGGAGCAAGGCGCTGAGCCCACTGCCGCTTGTACTGGGATGGGGTAAATAAAGGGTACATTTCACTGTTGCTGTGTGTGACAACCTCCTTTTGAATCAAATCAAGGTTGATTTGATTTAAAGGCTGTTTTCTCAAAAACGGACTCTGAGTCAGAAATCTCCGCCTACAAGCAGCACTTGCACCACCAACCTTTCCTTTCTATACTCTGAAGGTTGTTCATTCAAAGACTGATCCAAAGCCCTGAGTTACAGAACATGTTATTTCAGAAAACATGGCCAGAATATGTCTGTAAATAAAAATCATATTCAAATTGAATTAATTGACCGAGTAAAACTGTTGACTAACATCAGAACGAACAACTGAACAAAACAATAATCGTGAACCTAACTTTATCTCAGACTCAGATTTCTGCAATTCAGCACATGATTTAACCTTAATTCCATATTGAGACACTGACCCTGACCCCAGATGAAACAGGTTAACGAAGCTTGGAATGTTGTAGTTGCCGCTCAGCACGTCCAGTAAATGAAACGTCAGAGGGGCTTCGCCTTTGCTTGGTGTTTGTTTGCACTTCCCAACAGACGCTGTGAGGAGGTGTACTTGTTAAACTTTCTACACATAGTCAATATCTGTGTCTGTTCTCCTGCTCTTAGCAGGACAAGTCTTGAATACTGTGAAAAGGGAGAAAATTGATTCCACTGTACCTCTCCTTCTCTAAATTTGTCACCCCGAAGCCCGTCTTGTAAACTCGCCCTTGGTGTCGATTGGCCTGAGGGATGGAGGAGCACGGGGGAGTAGCTGGGTGCAGGAGTGAGCTATCCATCCTCGGTACCTGGGAGGAGGAGGAGGAGGAGGAGGGGGGGGGGTGCAGGGGTGCAGGGCAGTTTTCCACCTGCTGAATGAATCATCGCTTAGTCCATTCTGCAGCCGCAGTCCAATTAACCAAAAGGGACCCTTGGAATACAGTTAGGTGGTATGATTAATTACACGGTTATGACAATACACAAAGCTCACAATCTCCCAAAGGGCAAGTAACCAGCGCGGCCTTTCCTTTTGGCTTCCTTTTCAAGTGTCGTCCACTTTGAGAGTACGATGTTGTTATTGGAGGTTTTGCTGACACAGAGAAACTAATCACGTCATGTATCTGTGAACTTGGTGGAATCACCCACACCCAAGCAGACACATGCACAGCTTTCAGTCCCGTGTGCAAAAATGCACACTGAACACTAAGCAACTCAAAGCAGTTATCATTTACCTCCTAGATGCTTTCGGTCTTAACAACGCTAGCTAGCTAGCTAGCTCCTAGCGAGTATTTGAACATCTTGATGCTAACAATGTAGCCTAATGGTGTTGGGAGGGAAACGTTTGGTGGAATGAATCACGCTTTTCCAGCGACCCAACATGAGTTCAGAGGCCCGTATTCCTGGAGACAAATCTCACTTAAGGCTGCCATGTTGACATCTGTGAGCATGCAAACAACATCCAAACGTAGGGGCTTAAACTTCCTCAACCATCAACCATATGCTGTCACACAGGGAACTATTGACTATGGCACAAGAAAGGAGTAAAGCAATTCTTGGTTTACTGTTGTTAGCTGTAAATGTTTGTGTGTTTATGTGCGGTGAAGTATGTACGTGGGGCCAATAACTGCCAGAGCCAGTGGTGCATTGCAGTGAGCATTTACGTATCTCAGCAGCCAATCAAAGTGCGGCCGGGGGTCGACGTCTTGATATAGTTATTTAGGGTGCAATTATTTCCTTCTACATGGCCCGTGACAAAGCTCTTACTCTTACTACTCCAGCTCATTTAAATGGTGCCTTTCATTGAACATAAAATAAGGCAGAGGAGAAGGTTGCAGGGAAAGGTTAATGGGACTGACACAAAGGCCAGACGGCAGACCACGTCTAGCCGGGGAGTGTCACATCCTGCTTTCTTCAAAGCCCACACAAGGAGCCAATTAAGCCTGATCAGTAATTAAGCCAAACCCCGGCGGCCAGGATCTGGTTTTGTCTTTCTGGGGGACTACAGCCACTCTCTGAGACAACTGCGGGTAATGACCTCCATCCTTCTATCAATGATACGCTCACACATTGACGTCTGACTGCTGGCCACATCCGCTGCAAAAGGTCACGGAGGATGTAACAATGGGATTAGAGGGAGGGAGAGATAAGAAAGTATTTCAAGGAGGGTTTGGTCAATTTGGAGAAAGAATGCCTGTGATCTCCATTCAAGGTGTTGCAGTGCAGAAGATAAACAGTCAATTTCTATTCCTGGCACGTGTGGTTTGTTTTACTACAGAGTCAGAACAAAAGTTAACATCAATACAAAAAAGTTTTGCGTAATTTGTTTAAGGCATTCATTCATCAGACAAAAACTGTGCTTTTGTGCCTTCCAGGTGGTTTTTAGTAGGTTTGACTTTGTAATGTCTTTCATTCAAATCACAAGACAGGTATAGATAGTGTTTTTCTTCACAGTAGAACATAAGAAAGCAACAACAAACAGACAATCAGCATAGAAATGACATTTAACAAGGTAGAAAATAGAGCATGTTCATTGGATTTAAATGGCAAATCCCTCTACTATATCTCATGTTTTGAACCAAAGTGCAAAAACAAGTTCTGCTTTTGAGAGTCATTGGTAGCCGACCTTTATGATATTGTATGTTACCTTAAAACAGGGTCAAGCTAGACCCACACTCCCCCCACCTTCCCACCGACCCAGGTTTTCCTAAGGGAATCTGGTGCACTAAAAACAAAACCACTGTGGCCCCCAGGGGCCGCCGAAATAAAACAACATGACGGTTCCTATCAAAGCTTTATTGAATATCTAGCACCACTTTTCTCTCGATATTTGACATTTAATCTGACTGTTAGGAGTGAGCATGTTGGACCGCGTTGTCTGAAGCTCAGCTGGATTAACAGTGGTAAAGAAAAAAATCTTACCATGATGTATATTACACACTAAATATTGCATGACAGCACATCCTTTGATGAGGCTGGCATTGAAGCTGGAATTGTTATTGCTATTTGTTTTGCCATTAGTGTTGCAAGCTGGTGTACATTGAAATTCATCCCAGCTTCTATATATAATAGACAAAAAAACAGCTGGTCCAGTTGTAGAAGGAAAACCGAAACAGTCTAAAGCAAAACACACAAACAGAATATGTCCAAACATCATATGGTGATAGTCTTAGTCTTAATGAGCTAAATCAATGTAGGATAGTTTATTAAATTACATAAAATCAGACTATTGCATATTTAATTTCATAGTACAACTTAACTCACCATTCTATCACAGCGTCATTTAAGAAAAAAAATCTTTGTTTCATCATTTTCATGTTCCCTTGTGATAGAAATTATTAGTATTATAAGTATTTACTTAACGGAATAGATGATCAGGTCAAGTTTTAAAGGTTTTTTATATTATTAAGTTGTGTCATCTTTTGAGGACACGCCCTTGGACCAACTTTGAGTAAAAGCCGGTTCACAAGTCGCTGTAAGTCTTTCAGGGGATCGGCGAAAGCCACAGATCACAGGGTTCTTTCATTTGCTGTTGGCTTTTATGAATATAAGATGAATACATATTTTATGTGCAAATATCTGGGAGGTTTACCTCTTCTGTCCCATACAGTTTTCAGGTTTATCTGTTCCATACCAAACACATTTGAGCTGTTTTAAATCCTCAAAGAACCAAGAACACAGACTCAGTTATCCTCAACACTGCAACTGTAAATGCAGTTTAGTTTTGATGAGGGGTATCGCAAGCAAAAGCAATTAAGATAAGCTGGAATGCGCAATGTGCTTTTTAGGGGGCATATTTAGACCAACCCATGACTGTATTTACATTTTTCTTTGTGACCACGGGGCTAAATCCACAACAGGATGCTGGATTCTAATTCTACTGCACACATTTGCATTCTGACAGAAGCTAAATCAGTGTATATTTTGCTGATATAACCTCAAATGCTTTTTTTTCTTTGTAGCTGGCCATTGATAATCCTGTTGAATAAACATCATTTTCATGTGTAAATATTTCCGGGGGTTCATCCTAGGCACCCTTCTCTCCCACGCGATACAGGTTCATCTGCTATAAAAAAAATAAATAAAAAAAACACATTGTAGTTGTGTTCTGACTGCAGCTGCTTCTGAAGATTAAAACCAACAACGACTTATCCGGCACGCGGTGAATGTGAAGGCGGTTTGGTGGCTTTTTCCAAATAGGGCGTCTCAATGTATAACAATGACTCTTGGCTGCTGCTGCAAACATTTCTCTGAATTGGATTTAACGTCGCGCAGCGTACGGTGGGCAACATTCAGATCCCAGATAAACCGTGGCAACGGATAAAAGGAGACGAAGGAGAATCTGTGATGCAGGCTCACTGATTTTAAGAGTGCAGTGTATACTGACCGAGCTGGAGTTCATTTATTGAGTTATTAAAATGTGATTTTTCATTTTTTGCCTTCTTCTACATTACATTACACGTCATTTAGCTGACGCTTTTATCCAAAGCGACGTACAATAAGTGCATTTCCACATAGAGATACAAACTCAGAAGAACAAGTAACAAGAAAGTACATTTTTCATCAAATAAGCGGTTTCAAAACATGTTATAGAGAAGTGCCATTATAAGTACAATTTAAGTGCTTGCTATTGTTGCACCAATACTTCAAATGAGAAGCTACAGCGAGGAGACGGCCTACTTGGCTTAGCATAAAGACAGGAAACAAGGTGTCTCTGGTGGATGTTATTTATTTGATTATTTGTGCAGGTAGGTGGATTTTGCCATCTTAAGAAGGGGTGGAGTTATAGCTGTTCCACCCAGTCTTTATGCTAAGCTAAGCTAACTATTTGCAACTTTCCATTTTCCAAACAAACGTGAATTTGGTATGAAATGAATGAAGTAGTTATTCAGCATAATTTCCACAGTGTTGAGTTGTTCTTTAAGCAGAAAAACAATAACTTTGTTTTTTCTTTCTTATCATAAATAAAACGTTTACTCTGTGACTGTATTTGTGTTTGGTTGCCTGGCAACCCAACAACATTTACAGGATCCTCGTTTGGGTTTTGGCTAAATACAGGTCCAACCATTTCTTCACCACTTATTTTTTAAGAGGCAAAGTAGCATTAATAATACATTAGAAATTCATTAAAATAGTCCCGAATGGGCCTCTATGGATTAGTAAAGAGGTCGACATGAGAAAAGAGCAAAGCAAATTTAGAAGCTTCCCACTCCGATCCGCAAATCACCTGAATGTATAATTTAAAGTCAAACAGCTTCTCCATTTTGATGCCCGTTATGCTTTGCACTTTAAACCCTCAGATATTTATTCACAAAGAGTGAAAAACCATTTAGTTTGGCAACTGTTGCTCATCCAAATGATGCTATGTCGGAATTGTTTGTTGTGCTCGTTCTGCCACGCTGCCGGACCACAAGGAGACAAATCCAGTTTGGAAAAGAAAACCCCCTGATAGTAAATTTCTAAATATATGAAGCAAACAAAAGAGAAATTGAATATAGCCTACTTCTATTTATGAAGTTGGAACAAACAGAATGTTTGTCATTCTTGCACGAAAGAATCACTTCAAGACCAAAGAAAGGGGATTAAATACAAGTCAATGGAATAATACATTTACTCAATCATTCTTTGACATACAATTTGACTTCACAAAATATCCCTGAAAGTGGAAACCCTTCACGTAAATCAGATGAACTGAAACAGCTCTCACAAGAATGCAACAGTCCTTTCCCTAAAAGAAACGATTCTTTCACAAAACAATGCCATGAATCACCTCAATACCAATGATACTGTTTTATATTTTTCCAACCTGAAATATGTGCCGCTGTCAAAAACTCTCCCAGCATGCAATGCAGTGCAATTTTAACAGGTAGATGGTTTGCATTCGTCTTAATACTTTAAAACGTGGTTCACCTAAAGAATTATTGGTATGTCCCTCTCCCGCCATGTCATTTCTTGCCTGAGTTGTGTTTCATTACGTCCTATTCATGATTCATTGGTGTGCTCCGTGGCGTCCTTTAAGGCATAGTGTACCTGTGATGAATGGCAACGGAGTGATTAACATTCTTCATGCCAAACTGGGTGAGGAATCTAAATTATAAACGAAATGTCGTATTCTTTGATAAATAAAACATGCGTACAGCTGTGTTGGATCACAAAACACTGGGAACCGTAGTGACGAGGTGGCGACATTTGAAACAATACTCTTAAAATAAAATAACACAAAAATAAAAATTAGGTTCAAAATCATGCAGTAAAAGCTGACTAACGTTTAAGCCAGAAATCCCCAAAAAGTGGGACACATTGCAGCGCAAATGGAAGCCATAGCTGCAGGCAGAAAAGTGTCTTCAGGGTGCTTTCAGTGTCACACATTATCAGACGGGTCGCATGAAGTCTGGGAAGTCAAACTGTGCGATGCCAATTTGCAGGCGTGATGTATGTCAGGTGAATGATGGGAACGGGAGAGAAAAATGAAATGTGAGGTCGGTTGGTGCCACCGGTGTATTCTGTGTCATTTCATGTTCTGGTTTTAAATCTGGAGTATTTGGACCATCACTTCCTCTGGTCCATCATTTCTCACCCAGTGTTCTTCGGTCACTGAGGCTCTAAAGTTGTGCTCTCACAGTGAGATGTGAGGTTGATTTGGTACCGATGTCTTTAAACTTTCAATTCAACATGCAATTTGAGTTTTATTTCAATATTTAACTCTCTTTTTTTGGCAGACCCTCCCCAAAGTCGGCACAGCTGTGTGTGCGAGACATCGGACCACTTTCTAACAGCAGAGGTGTGGACTCGAGTCATGTGACTTGGACTCGAGTCAGACTCGAGTCATGAATTTGATGACTTCAGACTCGACTCGACAAAACGTACAAAGACTTGCAACTCGACTTGGACTTTAACATCAATGACTTCACTTGGACTCGAGCCTTTTGACTCAAGAAGACTTGCTACTTCCCATGAAAACTGGAAGAAAACATTTTCACACGGCCGCGCCGCTCTGTTTATCTGCATCTGTCAAAAAAATGTGCGCCACCTGTATGCAGAGAGCGCGCGCTGCCTGCACGACATCCAATCACTGCAGTCCCACCTGGTTCTGATTCGACAGCATCTAAACAGGCACATTGCAAGACAACCAATGAAGCGCAACAACGCGCCGGTTGGAAAAATGATACCGAAGATAGTTTTGTTTGGCTATAAAAATTACGAGGTAGTCGACAAAAAACGAGTTGCTATTTGCAAAACATGCGGGTCGAAGATTACAGACGGAGCTGCCACAACGTCCAACTTTGTTCGACACCTGAAGTTGCACAAAGAAAGGTAAGTTTTGAACGAATGCTGAGCACCTTATCGAATGTACCGTAACTCACGAGCATTTTACCGTATCAACGAGACAGCTCGTTCATGCTTACAAAAATCGGGATTTTTGAACCCGGATTCAGACTCCGATGGAAATCCTCGCCAACATTATGTCAACGTCCGTTTTAAAGTACTATAACACAGTCACAGTCGATCCACCATTACCCTTCCCTTCCCTTCGTAGTCTAGGTCTGTGAGGCAGCGCACCATCACCCAGGGTTCCCCGTCCCCACTTTAATAAGAGGACTTGAAATGACTCGAAACTTAAATGGTAAGACTTTGGACTCGACTTGAGACTTGTTGGCTTTGACTTTTGACTCGACTTGGGACTTGCCTCATCTTTGACTCGACTTGACTCGGGACTCGAGGGCAACGACTTGAGACTTACTTGTGACTTGCATAACAATGACTTTGTCCCACCTCTGTCTAACAGTACCCCCATCTCATGGTGGGGCAAAGGCGCACAAACACAGCTGCACTATTGAAGGCATTTTGCAGAGCAATAACACCCACACTGGCTTAACGAAATGCTGCGTTGTCCTCGCACCATTTGGTGAGAGCAGGCGGCACCGTGGCATCGCGTTCATTCTTGTTGACGTTTGCGTTATGTAACGTGTTACTGTGTTTACAGTAAAGTGCATTCTCGGCTGGAGACTCGCACGGTGTCGCCTCAATGCCAGCTTTGTTTACAGAGTGATTTTGTGGCATTAAGGTTTTTTTTTCTTCCCTCTTTTCTTTGCCCTTCTATGCAAAGACGGAAAAAGCACGTGTGAATGCAGAGCGGATACATGCCAAAATTAATGTAGGACGTGTTACAGAAAGATGCAACACATTTCTCACCTACTTCAGCAGCACAAAATACACCTTATTAGAATTTAATCAACATTCACTTTTTTTCCACGACCACTAAATCAAAATGTGTGATGATGCGAGTGGACTCACATGTACACTTACAACTTCACATGCTCCTGTGCATTTAAACATGAATGACACACCGTGTCTAAGTTGCCATCTTTTTTGTAAACATGTGAAGCTAAAGCCCCGTGCTGGGAGAAGATCATTTAGTGAACACCTTCACACATCTCTGGTTCTTAGCACTGTGATACACCTGTTTGTTGGGTCATTGCGAGTTGCGGCCTTGTTAGCCTGCACTGCATCACCAGCCGGTAGCAGAAAGACCAGCAGGAACGTGAGCACCAATATTGAAAATCCAAACAAAAGCGTCTTGTCTGCTCCGTGAGGAGTTTCTGGCCCCAGGTCTTAGATAGAAATAAAGACATATCACCTATATCTGACATATCAGAGCACAACTCACCTTGATTTATCTGTTATTTTGACTTTTAAACAAGAGCGGGACTCAAGAGCGGGGCATTTGGGGAGACTGAATCACGCAGCTATTCAGTCTGTCAATGCAGCACCAGAGGGGAGCTCATCAAATCCCGCCCCAGTGTAGACGGATCGTGGTTGGGCGGGGGGGTCGAGCAGAATGATTCACGGGGCCCAGAGCTCGCGTGACAAATACACACGTTTATTATTTATTTATTTTATTCATTCATTCATCCATCCATCCATCCATTCAGGGTTAGCCCTCATTGATTTAACAATTAGGATTGTGGACCAGCAAGGTTAAATTTAGGGTTTTCAAATACAGAAAAACTTTGTTCTTGTCACAATGGGGGTGCAAGGGCAAGGAGGGAGGACTCAGACGCGGAGTACTAAAAATAAAAAAGGATTTTAATAGTCGAAATTCCAAAACGTAAACTCAAATACCACTTCACCCGAAAAAAGGGGAAGGAGGGAAAAAACCAAGATCTTTACAAAAGAAAACAACATGAACTACATACGTGGCATGACGACGATAAGAAAAGAACTGTCGCCAATAGGAGACAACAGAAGACAATGACCCGACAAGAGACAAGAGACTCACAGTGGTTAAATACACAAGGGAGGTGCAGGTGATTGGACACAGGTGGAAACGATCAGGCAATCACAGAACAAGGCAGGAAGTGAAGTTACCCAGGGACACAAGAGACATGAAACTACAAAATAAAACAAGACAAGACCCCAAACCGTGACAGTTATAATCAACATTGTTATATTCAAGTCTCAATTTCCGATTGTTTTACTGATTATTTGTATGATAATGCTCGAAAAATGCATGTAGCCTGTAATTGTTCAGGTCAAGAGGTGAAGAATAAAGTATAAACTGAACACAATGTATTTAGGGATTTGTTTATTTTGTATTGCGTTTGGAGATTTGTGATTGTATCCCTGTGAGTTTACTTTGGCTGAATACAAAATGACAAGATGGTCATAGCTGTGTTAAGCACAAGGCTATCCCACGTATACCACAGTACGAATAGGTCCGTTGAATATACTGACCAAAAACAAACATAAGAGCAGGTTGTCTCTTAACGGATGACATGATTTATAATGGCCTGATTACTAAATAGAAACACATCATTAACACTCAAGTAAAACACGACACGCCGCTGCACACTGAGCCTCCATTCAAACGACAGAAGGGGAATTAAAACATTTCACCTTCACAGCGCTGTTTGCTCCACAGTGTGGACGCAGATCAACAGCTTGTCAGACTCTGCATTAGTGAGGAAATGAGCGGAAACAATGGGAACAAGCAGCCAGTGAGCCTGCAGTTAGTCACCAACAAATGGTTATTGAGCTTCAACCATTACAAATGCACCTTCACCTTCATTCACCTTCAATATATTTCTTTGATATAATACGCAGATTATGGTCTTCCTGATGAATTTGTGTCAGGTGTTTAAACAACCTGCCAACCTAAAAGCTTAATGAGTTGATGCTTAAACAGTAAATTACTTATTGACTGTTAATAAAGCCATTCCTTTTAGATAATTAAGTTACAGATATGTTTGAAAAGGTTAAACTTCCTGTTAAAAATACAGAATAAATGGTGCAGTGTACGTCTGCTTGAGATGAAGGCAGCTGGGTCGCCTCTGTTCATTCATTCCTGAGGAGTCTGATGAATCAATGGCTGCAATTAACACGGTAATGACGAACATATAAAGAGAAGCGATCCCGATGATCAGCCCAAAATTACCCGAGGGATCATCGGGGCAATCATTGAACGGTGGACTCAAATGTCGGGAGAGCTGTGTGCGTGTGTGTACTTTATTAAAGACTCCATTTGCAGGCCGACAGGCAGCAGCCAGGAGCGGCCGCAGTGAACAGATGGATGCGCTAGTCGGCGCTTCAAGAATTAAATTAAATTGAATACGCGTGCGACGCACAGTGAGCGTGCACCACAGTGTACTCACGAAGACCTAAACTGGACCCCCCCCCTGCACGCTTTGTCTAACTAAGTGAACCCTCAGACCTCCACTAACTCTCATACCTACAAGGCGTCAACACCGCCCGGTGAGGCGCAGACGCGTCCGTTCGTTGTGCCGCACGCAGTTGATGTGGCGCAGAGTGGCCGAACTGGTCTTTGGTGCACGCGCGAGGCGCAGCGGGAACAAATGGGACCGGCGCATGGAAGGTGGGAAGTGAATCCAGGAGAACGCGCCTAACTCGGAAACACCTGCAGGCTGGGGTCTCGGCAACGTCCCGGTGCCCGCCACGCGCACGAGCTTCTCCCCTGCCTCGCACGTAATAAAACACACAACTCTTGAAAGGACTTGTCAGCTGCTTGAAACCAGCGTTCGACCCGATGCACGCTGCTGGCACCACGGAGGCTCTCCCCCCGCATCGGAACCGTCCATCTTCTCTTGGGGTCTAATTCCAATTAAAGAAGCACGAGCCTCGCTCCGAGGTCAGTTCCCTGCTTTGAGCGGGAACCCGATGTCATTTTGCACGGTCCATTCCCCGTCCCCCTTTTTGTTGTCGCGGTTATTGTTCTTGTTGAATGCGTTGGCATCATTGTCAGCGCGAGACAAAGCTTTCACCCGATCGCTTGTAGTGATTATACGCACACAAACACACATGCACACAAAAAGAAAAGAGAGATAGTTTCCAACCCAACGACGTGGGAGGGAAGATCTGTGGTGAGGCAGCCGGAGAGGAAGAGGCAGAGGAAGAGGAGGAGGAGGAGGAGGGAAAAGTAGGAGATCTACTGCAACCCCTGGAGTCTGATTCAGCACCTCTCGCACTGGACAGCGCGCGAAGCCGCACGAGTTGATCCACAAGCCGCAGATCTTCTTACTGCCTCCATAACTAACAACACTTGGTTTTTCACCCCCACACGGTTCTTCTTCTCTCCTCTTTTTTTTTCTTTTTGAATATTTCGTCCGTGCGCTCGTTTTTTTTTTTTTTTTTTTTCAAACGGCGGGTGAGCGGCGACCGGAGCCGTGAACGCACGGAGAAACAAACGAGAACCGGACGGCATCCGGTACCGCAGAAGTTATTTTTCCTCTACTTTCGGCTCAGTTGCATCGCTAGGATTAAAAGGTAAGAGAGTCTTGCCTGCTTCACATGGGCGTCAGTGGGCTTCAGGTACCTTCTGTGTGACACAGTCACGCAGCCGTGCGCGGGAGACAATGTGCTGCACAAATCAGACAAATCTGAGGCGTGTATACAGACATCTTTACAAACCTACTCTCCTGAGGGAGGGCGGGTGGGAAGAGGCGGAGGGGGGTGTTTAAGAAAAATGTGGTTCCTCTCCAATCACATCACAGGCTCAACAGATGAATCACCTTTTCTGGAGAGGATTTAGGAGCAGGAACGAGGCTGGTGTTTCTGGTGGAGGCTGCTGGGTGAAGTAGGATGGGGGTGGGCGTGTGGGTGGGTGGGGGAATGGGGTGAGAGACTTGGAAATACAATGAACCCTTTCGACAGCTGCATCTATGGGAGCCCCCTGTGTGCGCTCCACTCGGCCTTTCCCTTGCTCCGAGGAGTCTGTGGGTCTGATCGATGCACTGCTGGAGACACACATCCGTTGTTAAACCCATGTGATCAAGGGGAGGCCCCCCCTGCTCACTGCGCTATACCCGCTTGCTTTGCGTGACTCTGTGGAGATCCATCTTCCTAATTCATCATTCTCAAGTGAGACGTGACGCCCCAGCGGGTCGTGTGGTTTGGTGACGCCTCACTCGAGTGTGCATCACTGTCAGAGAATAATTGCTCCTCGTATTTCTGACGCTCGCGGGGCTGTTGAACACAGCGGTTTCGACGTGTCGAAGACAAACGCTTTTCCTGCGGAGTGTTTGGATTGATGTGATGGGAGGGAGCAGCTTCCTTCCGGATTTAAAGAGAAAGAAATGATCTGTTTGCACAGACATCCTCGATTGATATGAGTCATCATATTTTGAGGTTCCTGCGCCGGGTTCCACTCGTTATTCAGTTCTCTGTGCCTACGGTCTGTGTTCAGGTGGTTTGTTAAGCGCCACTCTATGACCCTCCAACAGCCACGTCTACTTCAGATGCCTCTTCCAACGAGAGGATGTTGCAAATGACACAAACCAACTATGGAATGATTTCCAACTCTTTGAAGACCATTCCGATTCTGTTGAAAAACACTTGTTAAAAACAGCTGCGCTCGCACAGAAATGTTTCACTGAGCCAGTAAAAATTTGATCTGAAGCATTTCATTTCGTCTTTTGGACAACAAACCAGCAAATGGATCATGCGTGGTCCTAAAGTGCTTTGGGGTAGCCATCAGAGGCCTTCGCTGGGAAAAGACATTTCCCTTTTCTCAGAGTAAGAGAACAGATTCAACTAATCTTTGCAGCACAATTCTCCACCGAGTCCGTCTCCTTTGAGCAATATCACACAGCCTGGAAAGCATTTATCCATCAGCAGTCACCATACTTGCCAACCTTGAGCCTTCGGAATTAGGGAGATATTCAAAAGGACCGGGGGGGTGCTAGCGGGGGGGGGGGGGGGGTTGGTGCTAGCGGTCGGCGGCCGAGCTTGCACAATCTATCCGTTCTTCAAGGTGTAACCTTTATTATTGTTCAGTCTGAAACGGCGCGCCCAGTGACGGAGGGTGTAGCAATATTGTTGTCCGGGTGGAAATCGGGAGAAAGGTCGGTCCGGAAGATTTTCGGGAGGGGCTTTGAAACATCGGGAGTTTGCCGGAAAAATCGGGTTGACATGTCTGGCACTCACAGTAAGTCTTTGCGCTCGTGATTATACAGCAGGTGCAAAAAAAACTGTACCTCTAAACCTTCTTTTTAGGCTTTTGGTGGCACTAGACATATTAATTCTGTTATGAAGGCAGGTGAATTTTTTTTAAGTTGTACCATATTAGCAACAGTGGAAGTCATCAGTTTATCGGCGGTACACATGCACACGTTTACAAGTGTGTCAGAAACCCTAAATGGCGTTTAAAATCCTATTTGCCGGCGCTTATCCAAAATCCTGATAAGTTCCAGTTCATTCACTGTGGTTTTCATGCTTTGGTTCTATGGCCTTCATCAGAGTACTTTGTTATCCTTCTCTTACTGCTGGCTTCCTCCTTCAATGTGCACAGCTCTACCCTTCCTGCAGCTTCAGCCGCTCAGCAGACACAAGATTCACCAATTAAATGGCAGCGTTTGGTGTTGGATATTAAGGTTAAGGTTGGGGCCATAGTTTAACTTTAGTCCGTCCAATCGGGGGTGGGATTTGTATGCAGCCAGGTAGGTAGTGTGGCCCCAAAAGCTCAGTTCAAGGAAAGAAACCAATTACGGGAGAACATTATGTTGATCCTCCAACAAAAAGCTTGCATAACAAAACAACAACCTGGAAGAGTCTGCTGCTTCAAGGGATTACTTTAACATTTAGGATTGCACCTATGGTGTTTTTTACATTCCTGATGGCACAACTCATTATTCAGTGTTTTCTCCTCATTAACAACTTTCTCCCAGTGAGAACCATCCCCCATCTCATTAGGATGCAAAGCTTGGACAAGCTCCAATAAACAGAGCGAGAAATGGACAGCACACAGAAACCGTTGCTTTTAACCTTTACATCTAGATGAGTTTCCTTGTACTATAATCGGTTCCAGGACTGAAGATGTTTCCCACACACCCAGAAAATCATCCAGGAGATGTTTACTGTCATTGCCTCATCTTTGTTAATTTATTTTCCGTGCTGCTGCGACTTCGTGTGACATTACAGGAGCAGGGCGGGAAGAAACATTCTTCTCTGTTGGCGAGCTGACATGCACGAAATGAACAGGCATCCAGCAGAGAGGAGACAGACAGACAGACAGACATGCAGACATGCAGACATGCAGACAGACACTGGTAGACAGACAGACAGACGTGCAGACAGACATGCAGACAGACATATATATATATATGCATACAGACAGACAGGTAGACATGCAGATAGACATACAGACAGACATGCAGACATGCAGACAGACAGGCAGACATGCATTACCTATTACCTATGCGTTATTCCTGATCAGTGCGTGGTGATCACGTTCACCTCCTCTGCGTCCTCCGGCTGTCTGTCCGTCTGCTCCTCAGGGCCCGTACGCGTCCTGCTGTGCTGACCACAGTCTGATGATCTCCAGAACAACAGCAGATCCATTCCTCACTCTCAACAATCCTATTTTCCAAACTGCTGATTCCTCGTCTCGGGGATCATGTAAACAGCTTTTTCCATTTCATGAAGATTAGTAATTTCTGTCTTATGTGTCTTTTTGTAAAATAGTACATAGCAGAACTTTTTTGAAATCGTTTTTAAAGTCCAGATGCCTACCCTGGTGTAAGAACCCATTGTAACACACATACATTCAATGTGTCACGTGACATCGTCACATTCCATCCCAGCTACAATTATTTGACAGCTTTAGTTACTGTAGCGATTAGGGTTTGTGCATATTTAGTGTGCATGAACCCTAATCTGTACAATAAAGCAGGGTTGAATGATGTCAATGAGTCTGTATCACTTATTACATTTCATTTCATGTGAGGATTTACTTTTTTCATCATATTCATTCATTTTCATTCCTTTTTAAAATCATTTAGGTCTTTTTTGTTTATGTTGGTCCTGTTAACTGCTTTGAATGTGTCCCTGTGGGCTCTGGTTAATTGCGATGGCTTTTTAGCTATTTTGAGAGTAGGTTATCAGCAGTTCCATTCCATAATGAAAGAAAATATGAATCATTATCAACTGCAAAATCCTGCCTTTACATTAACGTAGGAGAAATAAAAATATGGCGCAATCGTAAGGCTCATTTTTCTGAGTCTGTTTAACATGCAGAACACTTTTAGTGAAGAATACTTTTGAATGCAGGATTATTTCTCCTCAAATAAAGGACATGAGTAGTGCTTCGAGTGGGTGCAGAGCTGCAACACGCCTACAGGTTGAACATCTTCATTAGAGGCCTGTTGACACTAATCACAGATGACATGCACTAGCACTCTGGTTAATTTACGAGATTTACAATGCAAACAATGGAGGCAAATAATCTCTCCTTCGCAGACAGAGAGGTCCTCATAATGGAGACACATTTGACAAGGTGTCGAATTAGGGTTTCAGCGCAGGTGCTGTCCTCAGCAAAACTGCCTTTGACTCACATCTTAAATAATTGTTCCCTCTTGACAGGCAGAGTACATTTAAATGAGTCAAGAGCATAATGTATCTGTATCAGTAATGCATCTGTTAGAACTCAGGCAGTGAGATGTTTTGGTCTGACCTCCAGAGTCATGTAAGTGAGATAAAGTACCAGTAACACCTACTTAAATAAAACAGTGAATGATCCTTGTGACTCTGACACGTGGCTGGGATGTTAGCGAGCTCCTTTTTGTGTCATATTCATTTGTAAAGACAACAGGATCATTATATTTAATTACCAGTTAGCTTTCAATCCCTTGGTGGGATTGCGATATATAAATATATTTCTCACCAAACATGCGTTCATTTTTGTCCTCAGCAGCTACAGATTACGTCAACAAATGCTTCCCTATACATCAATGACTTCATATTCATCTTCTTGTTTACGCTAAGGCAGGTTCGGGTTAAAGGGACTCCTTTGTTGAAGTTTAGGGACCTTTGTTGCCATGGTTACATGCCATGGATGAGAGTTAAAAGACCCCTGTTGACTGTCGCTAGGAAATGGGAAACAGACGGTGTTAAAGTCAATGGTTTGTTGTCCCGTCCGTCCACCATGACCTCGTCTCTGTTTGGACTTCTGTAGCATAAAACATTAACGCTGTTATATAAAACAGAGTCATACTGACGACTGCCAGTGACTAATGTCTTTTACATTTCAAGGCTTCTGCTGCTTCAGCTCGTTCCCGTCACACAACGACTGTAGTTCAACACATTCCATTCCGTTGCCGTCCATTCCTGTGCGTTCCTCGCTGAGTTGTGTGTCTGCCATTTGCACGGCTTGTATATCGGATGTGTGGGTGTTTTTAGGGTACCAAGTGACGCCCAACGATCAACCCGAACAAAACAAAAAAAGAAGAAAAAGGTGAAAGTACAGACTGAGGGAAGGGTTTTAGTAGATGCGTACACTGATAGTGAGTCATTATGACCGAGAGGGATTATTTAAGTATAAATCTACGTTGCTTGGGAAATCCTCCAAAGTAAAAGATGAAAATATATAAAATATATTGTATTAAAAGTAGAACGTTTCCCAACCTTGATAGGTCTGTTTGCTGAGCAAAACAAAAATCTTCTATATACAATAAAAGTATTCCCACTTTACCCATAATGCATGTACAGTTTCTTCTAGCTGTAACAGACCACTCCAGATTAGCTCGCCAGTGCCTGGCAGGAACCTCGTGCTGCTCTCTGTGTCCACTCCAGAGGCAAAGAAACAAATATTAGATTGGGAAAGTTAACAACGATTTATAAAATTGTATTGAACCATAAATCCCACATAGTCTGAATGTAGACGAGCTGGTCGGTGGACGTGGTGAATGCGAAGCAGATCCGTTCTGCTCTCCTTTCTTCTCTGCAGTGAATGCTTATAGATCCGCCGGCTGGTGCCTTGAAAAACGCCGTGGCCTGGACCGCTTCAACGACCGGTACAGGAATCCCAGTTGGCAGACGCCGGACGTGATCAATCGCTCTCTCATTCTCGCCTAGTTCTGCCCCCAAGTCCACAATCTCCACAATCGAATGTGAACCCAGCGTGAGGGAAAGCGGAGGACATAGATGAGGAGGCACAATTTTGCTGTTTCTCAACAAAAAGTGCTAGCGGGAGCGCATGCACGTTAGCTCATTAGCTCAGGTCACTTCTGATTGGCTGCCAGAAATCAGCCGAGATCCATTTGAGAAATGCAAAAAGAAAAACCACGCAGGACGATGTCCTATCCAACGTCTCTTGCCCTCTTTGTCCTCACGGACACCCAGAGAGCTGTGCTTAAACCATCCGGGGGTGGGCGGCCGTTGGGGGGCCTTCGGGTGTTCACCTGGTGTACAGGCTCTGTAATGGCCCTGTAGGACTGCCGTGTGCACCCCGGGTCCACTAAATGGTGTGCTGATGTGTGGGGGGCCCCATTCCTCGGAGAGAATCCTCGTCATCGCCCCCCCCCCCCCCACCCCTCTGCTGTGCCACGCTGCTGCTCACCGGGAATGAGATGTCGGTATTTACGCCAAGTGCTCCTTTCCAATGCAGAGGCAGCAGTGTGGGGCTCCCAGCGACCGTGTCTGCCACCTGTAGGTGGGGAATTGAATCCGGTTATTCACGCTGCAGACACAGAGCAGCCAGACCAACAACAGCAAATAAAAAAAAAACACTGTCCATGATCTGACTGTTAATTCAAGGCCAACGGATGGCTACTAATTGCATCTATTAAGTACTGTGTGACATATTCACAGTAGATTATTGTGCAACTGCGTGAATGTAGAACTTTGTGTTCACAAAGAGCGGGAGGGAAATATTTTTCCTGCGTCCCCACAGGGACAATAACGTACATCATATCGCATCATTTGTGATGAATGTAAAGAAAAGGCTAGAAAGGAGGACGCCGCTCGCTGCGTGACACTGTTATTGACCTGTTATACTCCTTCCAACACGCACCGCTGTGGGCGGCGGCATCTTCAATCAGCTGCCGGCATGTTGTGGGTCGTGTTTGTTTCGGCTTTCGAGGCTCCTCGGACCTACTCGCTGTGTGCTGGCTTTGTTTGCATCGTGGCTGTGTAATGGGGGCTCTGTAGACTTTCCTCAGTCAATACAAACACTGTCCCAGACCCCCGGTGTGGCAGTGGGAAGCAGACACACACACACACACACACACACTGGTGCACATACACAGCAGCACTGCTGGATTGCCTCAGGCTGTTCGTATCCATGTAGAGAAATATTAGTACATGGCGTGGAGTGCATTTGATAACTTGCAGCGCTCCACTAGATTAATCTCTACTTGTGCCACCGACGTACTGCAGAGCTGCAAGAACGCCGGATAGAAAGCCAAAATTGGGTTTTGTATTAGTTTGATAGCGTTCTGACCCTCAGCCGCCGCCTTGTACATATGTGGAGGGTTCAGGGCTCCAGCTATCTAATATTTATGTAATCAATTATACTAATGATTATTCCAGTATTTCAAGTAATCAGATATAACAAAAAATCCCATTAATATTAATACAAAAGAGGAAATACGGCTGCATTTTATGATTAACTCCACATTTTTATAGCTTGAATTCTATAAAATTAGCCCACAGAACAACCCATTCAGTTCATTTAAGTGCGTCTCCAGATTTTAAGCAACCATCCAGTCAGTGTAAACTGCCAAAGGGTCTAAATGTTATCCTTTTTTATTGCCATCTATGGTGGTTATTCAAAAATTGAAAATAGTAGAAAATACAGGATCATATTGTTAGGGAAGCGCCTTTAATTCAACTTGCAAAGAGTGCTTTTGGGTCTTCCCCCAGGCGCCTGTTGCTGAGCCTGTAACAGCTGGATGTGGATGAACATGTGGCTCCTTTAATGATTAAAACTCACCGTACTAATTAAACACAACAAAAAATTCAGAGAATGGTGGAGTTTTATCAATTTAAAACGGTCACTCAGAACCTCTCATTAAGGGTATTGGAGGAACAAAAGGGCCTCTGTTCCAGGTGCACTCTGGGTAACAGCCAGCCCGGCATCACGGTGCACCAGCAGCCACCCGTAGGAGCCTCCTAATGAAACGCTCCGTCTCTGTCATCACACGGCCATTTGCACCATCCATTGAACCTCAAACATTCATTGCACCGTTATCCCTCGCGTGCCACTGGCTCGTGTTATCCTGCAGCATTGTTTCAATTATGAGGAGGACGGGTCCCTTCGCCGACGCTTCATCAAGAAGTCGCGTCATGATTTTACATTTCTATGGTTTGCTTTTTTCTTTTTTTTTCTCGGCAGTTCCAGATTATTTCCTGTGTGATTTTCCACCTCGTTCCTGGCCTTCGCTCGGTGCAAATTGAGAATCAGTGGCTGGTGTTTAATATATGCATATTGCTTAGTTTTCTTTGATGTTAATGTGTTTGCAGGGTTTAACATTTAACCAAGTCCGACACACACCACACTTCCTCTAAAGTTGCGCTCCACTTAAATGACCACAGGGTTGAATTATGGAATAATCTCCACCAACAGAGTGGTGGGCCTGCATGCAATGGCACAGCTTAGATGTTTATTGGGATTTAGACCACTGTATTTGCCCACGGGCCACAAAATAAATGCCAGCCACTTGCCTTATCCACTGTGACAACTTGGGCAACCAAAAAGTAGGAATTTGCAAGAACCAGCAGGATTAAAAAAACAGGGAGGGGTTTTTATGAAGCTGAATGTCCAAATGTCAACCTCACATTGTGTAATTATGTTGAGGTACTTTGTACTTACTCTACCATTTAAGAGGGTCAATAATGTACTTTTTATTTCACTAGATGTGTTTGACAGCTATAATTTACTCCAGTTATTTTACCATATTAAGATTAAAAACAAACAAATTATTAGGACTACTAAAATGAATATATACAGTTAAAGTTTTCCAATACTTTTACGCAAAACAAAAGGCACTTCTTGTTTCACCTTTTAAGCACCCGGTTCCTGAGCATGAGAGCAGTCAGAGATTCTCTCTTTAATCTCAGTTTATAGTCTGTAGATTTGCTGAGTTGAAGGGTGGTTGGATGCGGCCGTTCACATCGCTGGGCGCCGATATGCGGAGGCTCCTCGTCATCTGGAGGTTGTGGTCATGAGACAAGGAGGCAGCGCATTGTTTACATCCCAATCCTCCAGTACTCAGAGATGCCGAGATGAACAAATGCCGAATGAGGTCAAAGACTTTCCGGATCCTGCCTAATCATACATCATTAAACACGGGTGTCAAAGAGCTGGAGGCTTTCCTCTTTAAAGAACAGTCCGGTATCCCAGTGCACAGAGTTGGGCGCTCTCTTTGACAGCCGTCCAGGGAGGATTAAAGCACTCCTGAGAGCAGAGAGTGGCCTCATGTTTTATTAAGTATTCAACATTCATTTACATTTCAGACTGTAGAAACTGCTTGAAAATGTGAGGTTTCTTTCTCCTGGTTGGTCTCGCAAAACAAGCAACTTGAAGACACCACTGAGAATTGTGACAAACAGCAATAAATGGATAAATCAAGTATTTTTTTATAAGTTACTGTCACCGGCAGCACTTAAAAAAAATAAAAATATATATTTAAAATATCCGTGAATAAAAATCCGTTTAATCTTTTGGAGACAAATACCGAGAAGCATAATTAACATGATGTGTTCCAGTTCCTTGCATAACAGCACACTCCCTCTGTGGCATTACACCATCCCGACAACTTCAAATCAAAGACACGCTGCCATCGCAAAACCCAAATATTTACCTATTGCAGAGAACAGCTGAATTATTAATGATAGTATTAGTTAACAAACCCCATAAAGCAGAGGCCCTGCCGGGTTCCCTCGGCTCTTATCGAGTGGGATGCACAGGATCATTAGAGGCTAACGCTCGAGGTCACTCGCTGCTGTGATGGAAACATACAACAATCATAAAGAACATAAAGAACAACCTCAAAGGACCACGCGGGGAGCCGAGAGGCAGCTCGTGCAGGATTATCTCCTTGGATGTGTAATATAGTGTGACATGCAACACCTACACTGTATGGGCCCGATGAAGTGCTGTTGAATACTTCATTTCCCATCATGCTTTTCTGTTGTTAATTTAACAGAGAAGAATCTTGAAGCACACAAAGTGTCAGAAGGAATTAAAAGCACAAATTGCTTTTGGTGGGACTGGGAATGATGCACATCTAGCGCTTATATCTGAATATAAGTAGCCTCCTACTCATACATTAACTAGATCCTTGAGTCTGCTGTCTCCGTCCCGTGAACCGTAAAGAGTAAAGAGGAAACATAAGAGGAACATAATCATCCATTGGGGTTTTTCGCCATGTAGACTTTTTTGCCATCGAATTGTCGTTTCTTTGCCATCATTGGAGTGAAGTGACCCTGATTGGATTGTGAAGGAGTGACATGTGGTAGAAACTCTGTTTAGAGCTCCGTACAGAACCGTCAATCACAAGGTAGCCCCGCCCTAAAGCCCACCCTTCTTTACTACTTTGCTCTAAATGGGACCATCGTTTACCGTATTAACAACGCTAAAGTAGTGACTATAAACTCATGTTTAAATTGCTCACTGAGTAAATCAAGCGACCGGTGGAGTCGCCCCCTGATGGCCGGTGGTTAGACTGCAGGTATAAGACGCAACCGCGTTGGCGTTTTAGAACCGAGGGGTGCCGCTTGTTTCCAGCCTCTAAAACGTGAGGATGATTTAAATGGATGAAGCACGAAACAAATGAACTGATCATGAAATTATATTTATACACTTGCCCCCCCCGCCGCCGTTCACTTGTTGCCCGGCACATGCCGCCTAATCTACTCAGAGTTGATAGACCTGTAATATAAATGAGACCATCAGAGGATCCGTCTTCATTAGGAAGCGGATCTGGAGTGAGTTTCTATTAGCTGACTATCAAGATGTGGGGGGGGGGGGGGCTGTGAGTAGGAAATTAAGCATGTCACAAGACAAAGTGCAGCAAAAGGCCAGCGGAGGATGAAAAGCCTTCATCAACGACGAAGACCACCGATGACAGGGCCCCTCAATGTAGAAGATTATCCATCCAGGCGTCACTCCCTCTGCGCTGCAGAGGCTGCTGCTCTCCTCGCTTTGTTCCACAGGTCTTTCCCACACATCACATCACATCACACCGACAACAGAATGGAGGAGTTCAAAATATCTGAGGATGTTTTTTCGGGAGATACTGAAGCTCGATTCAAAGGTCATTATCCTTCTGAATGAGAAGCCCGGCGGTTATGTTTTCTCTTCGTGTTCCACTCTCGCGTCCTTGCCAGATGAATCAGGTCGGTCGACAGCGACGGCGGAAGTTCCGTCTTCCGTTTATCGGCGCGGCTCGTTGTTGACTGACCTTCCTCGGAGGACTTTGTGTGGAGCTGAGAGGAGGACGAGTGCAGGGCCACCCGAGCACGGATGACGCTGGAGAAAAAACGGACTGACGCACAGAACAGAACAGCGCTGCGCGTGGGCCTGGAGCCGAGGTGACCGGGCCGTGGCCTTTTCTCCCCTTCGCTCGTCTTCCAAGTAGCCGCACAAATAAAACGTGGGAGACCCGGTCTGTGCTTACGTGAAAGAGCACGCGATCGATTCAGCATTGAATTCCCGTGGAACACATGGTGGCTTGTAGGTTTTTCTGGAAAGTACATCCAGAATATTCTCTTCATTTTATTTTTTTCATTATACAGCTAACTGAATTGACCTTGTTTGTGTCACGGTTTGGGTCTGCTCTGTCTTATTTTGTAGTTTTCATGTCTCTGGTGTTCCTGGGTAACTTCACTTCCTGCCTTGTCCTGTCTTCCCCTGTAATTGTCTGCCGTGCCTGATCATTTCCACCTGTGTTCAATCACCTGCACCTCCCTTGTGTATTTAAGCCCTGTGAGTCCCTTGTCTGGTGTGGCGTCATTACATGTCAACGTTCATGTGTCAAGTCAAGTCAAGTCAAGTCAAGTCAAGTCTGTTTCGTGTTTTCAAGTCCAGGTCCCTGTTTTTGTCTGTTTTGTTTTCTCCTCCTTCCTCCCTTTTTTGGTTGGAGCAATTTTGATTTTGAGTTTTGACAATTAAAGTCTTTTTATTTTTCAACTCCGCATCTGAGTCCTCCCCCCTTGCCCTCGGACCCTGCGTCGTGACAGTTTGCTTAGTAAATTCAATGATTCTTTAGCTGGATTGTGTGAAGGACTTGAAGGAGGACTTTGAACCCATTTCCTGCCTACATTGCTGCTGGTTTTTAAGTTTGAATAAGTGTGTTTTAGTCCTTCAGTCTGCGGTCTGATCCCTTTGGCTTTCATTTATTTACAGGGTGAAATACATTTCAACTGAATTCACTCATTTATCAATGTTAATTGAAAAAAAATCTGGATCTGGGTAATTTAGAGTTTAAGGATTTTTTAGAATAAAAACATTTTTTTCTTTATTTCTGTGTTTTTGCCCAGTTAAGGGTTGACATAATTTTAATGTAAAATAGATCAAATAGAGATAGAAGTTAAAGCAGTAATAACGCAAACAGGACTCTAAAGAAGGCCACATGACGGATAAATCTAGTGTTGTCATTTCTAAATACCATACGTCATATTAAGTTTACTCCAGTGTGTGCCAGTGGTTATGTAATGAGGCCTGTCGCTGGGGGTTCAGCTAACACAAGGGACCCTGCTCTCTTCCCAGAGTAAGTGCCAAGAAAGAACTCAGGGTTCTACAGGAGAGACACGGGGGGGTAAACGCTGAGCTTTATATGAGATTGAATGAGCAAGAGGGAACACAGCCTCCCAACAAAGGCCAGAGATACTGTGGTAGCAGGACTTTCATCTGAGCGCTACAGCTGAGGGCGTCAATATTGACAGTGCAGGCAGAGACCAGGCACAACTCAGCATTTTATATTATATTATATAATACAACAGTGGTGGAAATTGCTATATATGCCCTAAAAAAGGTCAAAACAGGTAAACAACAACGATAGTTGTATGCTTATTACTTACTAACAACTAATAATACAATGGCGTGCGCATGCTTCACTCGGTCTCGCCGCGGCAGCGTGCAGCGCCCCACCCCCCCCCTCTTGATAATTTACACCACCACAGGTCCAACAAGTACTCTGTGTCTCCGCTGACCTCTGCCACCAAGAGCCCGCAGGTATGACAGCCCTTCCGTGGATTCCGGCTGCGGTCTCTCCAAAACATATCAGGCCGGCACAGTGACACCGATAACGTTTGTCCGAGAGCGGTGACAGGGGGGGGGTGTCACGTCGTGTTTGGTCTGATTGAGAAACAAAAAACAAACAAAGGTTGCTTTCCCCTGTTTTTGCACCCTTTTTGGGCTACAAATGAAGGTCGAGAGATCCGACATCCTTTACGAAGACTTCACTGTTTTCCATTCAACATGTGGTTAACCCCTGCATTTCCTCACTGGGGGCCACGTGTGATATCTGCGATTGGGGGACGCAGCACCAACAGCTCACTCAAAGTCTTGTTGGATGAGTAGCAGCTCTCCTCTGTGGTGGGGGGGGGGGGGGGGGGGGATCGTAGCCTGCAGGGATAGAGGACCGAATTACATACTGGGCTTTGAAACTCTGAGGGCCGGACTTATCACATAAACTGACACTTTTGATGGATTGAGTCCGGTTCTTCAGGGGTAACGCGGACAGAGCCATTTGCCTCACTGGTTAAAAGATACACAAGATAGAGGAAGTGAGTCCGTACCCTGATGCATCCAGTATATTCACAGTGGAGCTGTGAAACAAGTGGGAGTAAAAAAAGGCAGTTTGAAAATACAGATGCAGGATCACATTTTAACATTCAGTGGTGGGTCCCGGGGACAGCGGAGTCGATACCGCAGAGATTAGCGCATCTCACCTTCCTAAGGTTTCATCCAAATTTCAACGTCACAAATGTGCGTCTTTTCAAACAAAGCTGGGATTGAATGCAGATATAGTTATCGAGGGTTTCGGCTATTGATAAACTGTCCTTACTCCCCTGAGAATTTAGAGTTGTCAATCAAAACATAAATTGCATTAAAAGTGTTTCGGGAAGGAATCGTATTTAATTGCACCTTTTTCACTGCAACCGAAGGGAGGAACTGAGAGGAAAAAAATAATTGAAACGCCAGATTAAAACGCCTTTATCTTAACAGTGAGCCACATAAATGAGTCAAATTAAGCTGAATATCAAACACTCCATGTGCCGCTTTAAAAAAAATTCTTCTGACTGCTACTACTTCAATGCAAATGATGAAGCAAACAGAAAATAACAACGTTTGTTACATTGTTAACCGGTGTTGTGGAAAGTGTCTCTGTTCATGTGTTCATTCGCATCGGGAATAGAACCAACGCACCAACACACTGAGATTACTGACGGTTAAACATGGAATAGAATCCACGTATAATGATTTGGACTAAAGGGACTAGGATGGCGGCTTCGATGACCAGAATAACAACGACAAACACGGGAAACTGTGTCGTCAAGAGGAGCCTTCAGATAAACTTCCCACAGTCAACAGGAGGATTTATAGAGCCTATAAAACTGTGGCCTTAATAACACCGAATATCCACAGCAACTCTGTGTTACAATAAAAACGATGTGATGGATATTATGAGCCACAAATCTTTCAGTTACAGACTGGCAGCCATTTGCAAACCGCTCCTATCTCCAACCAATGCGAGTGCGCGGATAACAAGTCAAACTGGGAACTTCCCAGGGGAAGAACCCGAAACAATAATGTACCAAAAAACATCATTTAATCCTCAACAAACAAACACTCCTGACGGTTCAAAACCGTTGTATTTAAGAGTCCTTCGATCTGACTCATTATATTTCATTTATGTATGTCACCGAGCATGACCACTGAGTGTGTGTGAGTGTGTGTGTGTGTGTGTGTGTGTGTGCAATCCTTAAACAAAGTGTGCCTTTCTTATGGAAAGCCTTTGTTCCTCCCAGGCTACGTGTGTTGTCAATGGCCATCCTGGATGTGCCAGCCTAAGACCTGGACGGCACATCTGGGCACACCCCTGGCTACGCGGCTGCCGAGTACACATTGCAAAGAAGAAAAAAAATTCTGCAGTTCCTCCACGAACACCAGAACGAAGTCGAGCCGCTTCCCCCAACTACACAAACGCATGAAAGCTTTATGAGAGGTTCTGGAGTGTTGAAGCAGAAACCCTCCTCCCCCCACAGCTGGAGGCTCACACGCTGCTCAGCAGCATCCGAAAGGACTGACGCAAAATGTCGGTCCGCCTCCCTGCTTTGCGCCTGGTAATCATGAATATAAATATATCTGAGTCCAGGGTAAGCTTTTTAACAACGACTTAAAGACCTGGCATGCGTCTGCTATGTTAAAGGCGCAGAGTGGCAACCTGTCAACAGCCACAACACCGCCACACGTCCTCCACGGGTCTGACCCGGATGCCTTCGGATGAACATAAAGGCCGCAGCAGCACAGCAGCACAGCAGCGGGGATCGTTAAGATGCACCTCAAAATGAAATGGGTTTGATCAACTGGAGAACACCGAATGAGCTGATTAAATGTAGGACAATAGGAACATTCCAATAGTCCGATCCTTTTATTTAAAAGGATTTCCTACCAGGTAAAAGCCCTTCTTACAGTTTGAGTACTACTCAGGGAGCAGTATATTTTCATTAAATAATTGAACATCTAGGACGCTTTACATACAGCATTCTGGTAAAAGGATTGAGAGAAAATAGTCCCTCCACAAGGTCTGCTCAACTGTCTCCATCGCTGCTCCAATCCTCTCTATGTGTCTGCACCCCGTAATGTCGGCCTGACATCAACATGCTATGAGCTGCGATGGAGTCAAAAGGCAAACGTAGTCCCGATTCCGTCATTGTGTCCAATAAACATGCTTTAAAAATAGCAACTCTTGAGTTAAAAGGTCTCAAGAGTCCCAAAGAGTCCAAAGCAAAAACACATCTTGCTGCCTACAGCTGCTCGTACTGTGATATGACTTTAAAGTGATAAATAAAGGCCTAAGAGCTCTAATTGGTTGTCAGCATGGGGTCTCACACCCTCCCCTTCCCTCCCACTTTCTAAAGCCCGTCGGCCCCCCCATCCGTTGACACTGTCGATGTGTAAATTGATGGAAAGCATTTCAAGGTTGCCTCCATCTTTGATCGTCCCACAGCGGAAATATCAAATATTAAATCGTGGCTCCTCGATGGGACACGTTGTGCCACTAGAACTCGTAGCGTGATGCTTGGAATGCAAAGCAGGGGTGTTTCCAGACTTTGGGAGTCTCATCATGTGGAACCAAGGTAGCCGTGGAGGGCGAAAGGCTTTCAGGTCCCTGCCCGGTCGGTGGTGTCACCGAGAGCGTTAAGAGACGCGGAGGAAGCGGCCGCATCATTTGGGGGTCTGTTCATAAACGAAGGGAAAGAGGGAGCAGAACAAAAAGCTCACCAAATTATTGAGTAATGGAAATATTACTATTTTATTTCTTCTTCTGACTCGTAAAATGGGAAAATGGAGGAGAAAATGACAATAATATATGACCGTGCTTTACTATTTTACTGAAATCTTCCAGCTGGAGTGACTGGGAAATGGAGGTGAAATTAGCCGTGCTGCGCTCCCTCTCTTTAAGGCCAGAGTCCCCACTTCTCGCCTCCTCGTCTTTCCTGTTGGTTTACGGGTCGCATTTGGTGAGATAACTTTTATTGTGGAACTGTGGATGTTAACTCTGTAAGTGCACAAGTTACTCTTCTTTTGGGGGTTTGGTGGCAGCTACCAAATGGCTTTAGTACCATCTGGACTGATGCCGGGTGAAGTCCAAGACGGATCGCAGTCGAATTTATGAGGGAAGCGTAAACAAAGTGAATAAAAAAGCCTCTGCGTTGAATCTGTACAAAAGACAAATGACATTTGAGTGGATACGACAATTGTGTTAGGTTAGGAGGTTATGAACATGAGTCAAGACACGTCTGTGTTTGTCCCGCGTGGTGAGCACGTCCTGCGGTACGTGACCTGAAGCTGCAAACGGTGTACTATCATTGATCTACTGAGTGACGAATGCGACGCGTCCGTAATGAGATGAAGATCCACCGCAAATATCAACCGCGCAGCCTCTAATGTGCAGAACCTTTCCAGCTGTCGGTTTGCGAGCCTCTTTCTGTTCCGCTCTCTTTAAGGATCAATAGGAAACCCCTTCAAGGGCTTCCTCATTACCTTCACAACGCCTTCTTTATATTTACTGGGACTTAATCTCATTCTAACGTGGCCCAGCTTTGTGAGTGCAGCCTCTGGTTCTCTGAGGGTTCAAATGAAACCAGCACACTCCGCAGCACATGACCCGACGCCCCTTTTTGGACACAGCGACGTCCCCCAAAGACAGCGGCAGTGCTTCCACTGGGGTGTGGATATCTCGTTTTCTGGGTCAAAGCTTTGAGCCTCTCTGAAACGCTGTGAAGCTAAAATAAATAAAGAGATAAGGGTCTGTGTTTTTCTCTGTTCTCGAAAGAGTAACTCGATCGAATTGAATTTAGTCGTTTGAAAGTTGAGCGAAACAACGTTAAAGATCCACCGCAACATATTGCAAAAACAACACTTTGAGAATTCTTCGCCAATTTCCATCCTTCTGTGTCTCTGTGACAGATAAGGAAGAAGTGACCTGACCCCCGGCTCTGGGGAGATGAGAAAAGCTTAAAGGGTTGGGAGGGTTCCCCCCCCCCCGACAGGTCCACAGGGAACTGCCTCTGCAGGGCACATTAGCTCTTCACACTTCCACAGTCAAATGTCAGTATGCTAATAGCCGGAAATCCGTGTCAATAATGTTATGGCATCCGGCGATGAGCTCACGGTGCTCCTGCTGCATTTGAAGCGAGTGCTCTGTGGAATCCTTCGGGTGCGTGTGGGGTTTTATCCACTACATGCTAAGGCGGATAGGATGTGATGAAACATTAAAGTTTCAGTGAGCCTTTGAGGCCTCTGTGGAAAGGGGAGCAGATGCTGCAAGTGTGTTCCAAGGTTTAAATCCCATCTCCAAACCCGTTGGGAAAAACCAAGAGTGGAAATTGTGTATTTTATATATTTATTTCAATAGAAGCAGGGGAAAGATGCGGTTTCCATACGGATGGATGGCTACGATACACGTGGCAGAGTGTCACTCCCCCAATATCCCTTCAGCACATCTACTCTGTGCATGCATGAAAAGTTGATGATGTACACCGCATGTGTCTTTATAGTCTGGAAAAAGCCTGAGATTCATTTTGATGAACTGACTGCACCTGTACGCGCGCTGTGAATGTGAAAGTGAAAGCTCTGGATTAAAATAGATGCCATTTGTTGAAAAAAGGTGATGCAAAATGCTTTATTGTACCACAAAACCATTTCCTTCCAGAGCCAGATATTCTGCTCCGTTAGCCAACCTAAATGTCACATGAAATTCACCCTACGTTACAGCATTTTAACTTCAGCTCCAGGGGGAGGGGGGGGGGGGGGGGGGGGTTGTGCCGAATGGAAGAGTTGGTGCACTGAATGGATCACGGAGGCTTTTTGGATGTGTCGTACCTTACAATCATGTGCTTCAGCAGCTGTTTCTGCTGTTGGTGTCTTTTGGGATGCTCCCATGGTGCACAGATGCGTGTCTCGTTGCCGTGGACACGGATAGTAGACATGCAAGCACAATGCTGACTTTATTTGGAACCTCTTCTTTTTCTTCATATGTTTCTTTATTTTGGGTGGGGGACATCTCAAAAGTTTGCTTAAAATCAACATGACAATTGACAATTGAATAGAAATATATATATATATATATATATATATGTATATGTATAAAAAAAGAGACCCGCTGCATTCTTCGAACTGATGGAATTACTAAATAATAATGACAGATATGATGGAGCTGGGATCAATGGGGATTGTTACATGTGATTCTTACTGTTTTTGTAGTAGATCGTAGTAGATCACGGACTGCTTATCTGGTTTAACATTGAATTGTCACTCACGCCTAACATATGTTCTCACACACACACACACACACACACACACACACACACACACACACACACACACACACACACACACACACACACACACACACACACACACACACACACACACACACACACACACTATCAGGTGCTGTGGTAGACTGAGAAAGCATGTGGTGTTGGGTTTGTTTGTGTCTGCCACACGATGCCTGATCCATCTGCTGCAGTGGCCGAGACAGCTGTGAGATTCCAGTGTCCGGTCAAAAGTGACAAATGAGGAAAAAGATAAGTGGACCATTACGCTTTAGGACAAGAGAAACCCATTAGAGGCCGAGGATTACTAAGCAACCTCACTTCAAAGAGATGAACAACGATGCTGGGAGCGTTTTCTCTCCTCTGTCATGGAGCCCGTCTTGACTCACTTCTTTCAGCACCCTCAGTGGGCCATTAATAAAGTGGCAGAAAACAGTGCAGGCGAGTGGCATTTCCACAACAAGAACACAGATACACACAAAAGCACACAGCGGCGGGTGGGTTGTCGTGTCGGGGGGAATTCAAAGTTCCGTTTTCACCGCTTCTTGTTCTGTGTTCTTCAAGCAGCTTTACCCGACGGGACGCAAACTCATCACCACCTCAACGACAAATCCTTTTCCAACCCTGTCGCACACAAAGCTCTGCTTGTGACGGTGATTTCATTCCCCCCTCAGCCAGGTGGAGCCCTCACAGTGGCCCTGCAACAGGAACACAACGGGTTCGCTCTGCGCAGTAATTAGAGCTGTTCAGAGACGTGGTCCTCTTTGAGAAGAACGTCTCTTAATTGCTACCTTTGTCGCAACATCCCTGCTGTTTGAAAAGATGATAACAGCCGGTCAAAGTAATTGTTGCAGTGTGAATTCATTTGTTGAATTGTGCAGCAACGTTTGCCCAAGAAACCGGTTATTGTTCATCACTCAAAGCTGTTGCATTGTTGCACAGATGCTGCTTATTATGCCGCATGACCAACATTTTTGTACATATGCTAATGTGCTGCGCCAACAACTTCGGAAAATGCGAAGATAAAATGGAATGTGCACCTCAAGGGAATTTACACAAAACGTGCATTAAGCTTCCAATAATGCAGTGATATTCATTAATTCCCAAGCGAACAACTCAAAGAATCCTTGTAAAGGGCGAGCGCGGACCTGCACGCCGCCCTCTGAAATGGATATGCCGGCCAATCACTGTGATTAAAAAGGCCCGCGGTTCTCCCACGCCTTTCCTGTCAGAGTGAAGGAGATAATGAGACACTATAATGCACATTATTTGGCCTTGCTGTGTCACGTCTCCACAACCAAACGGGGGCAAAGATAACCTCGCTGTTTCAGTCGTCCTGCGTCGTCACAAAGCTGATAAACCAACCCCTCTGCTGCAGGCCATGTGTGCGACCACGCATGCATCATCGTATTAAGGCTCCCTGACAGCAGTTGACAAAAACGTATCTTGTTTTAATCAGTGGAAAATGGATTGCTGCAGACTTTGCACGGGGTGGAAACTGGGTTAGCTGGTGCACTTTATCTTTATTTTATCTTTATTTCTTAACTTACTAACCCATAGCTTTAGCTTACTAACCCATAGCATCTATTTTTATATCTTATTCCTGCACTACAATGTCTGACATATTATGGCAATAAACGTTTCCTTATTCCTGATTACAGGCTCCACATGCAGGAAGATGCACGAGCAAAGTCTGCACACAGGCACTTTTTGTTATTTAAAAAAAAAAAGAATAACTATTCTCTAGTTCAGTGTTTCTCAACTGGTGGGTTGCGTTTTTAATGGGCCTTTGCATGGGAAAATACAAAGTAGAATAAAAAAACAAAATCACAAAAAAATTCAACCTGTGATTTTATTTTGAAGGGACTTTTTTAATGCAGAGTGTCGTTTTCAGCAGCGTGTGCCAGGTTGGGTCAAACCATTCTGATATGGTGGAGACTTTGGGTTTTTAGGATAATTAAACATCCTGAATATAAAATTCAGCTTATGAACTTGATTTTGAATAAATTTGAGAAGTTGAGAATGTTCCTCGATTTGGGTCGCGCTTGTCATTAAGGGGCGATGGTGGGTCCCGGAGCCAGACCAGTTGAGAACCACTGCTCTAGTTCGTATATAACTGATGCTGGTACAGCAAGCACGCACGTCCGTCAGTTGCCTCTTTGTGTTGTCATGCACACAACTACAAGCCAAATACACGTGTCAACCCCCTGGAAAAAAGGGAAAGAGAACGATCTCATCCCCTAAAATGTAGATCCACATTGAGGGTTGAGCCTTTACACCCATTGCATGACTAATCAACATCCACGCAGGGTTCAGGCTCATTAAACAGGCCCTTTGTGCTGGCATTAATAATGCAGAGGCAATGTGAGAGCCGAGATGTGCTCAAAGACCTGCCATCTCATTAATGCGCCGTTAATCGCGCAGGTTAAGACAACGGCCTTCAGGGCAGATACCCCCCCCCCCCCCGCCCCCCCCACTCCATCCCCCCGCCGATACAACACGGAGCGAAATGTATTCGCCTCGCAGACGCATTCGCACCCGACACTTTGCTCTGTTTTGTGCGGAATTGAACACATTTGTACCCTGCAGTGGGTGGGATTAGAGAAAAATATGGGTGGAAAAGTATCACCTCGAGGAACAGGATGTTAATGAAAGTGCGGCTCTGAATTTAATCTCTGAACGCTCTACAGTCCTTCCCACGGCACCTGTGTTTGTTCCACTCCTGTCGCTCCCCCGCGTGGAAAAGAAGTCGCAAATCCTCAACAAACATTTCCACTTACTGTACAGAAAATGCTGTGAACGTCCATTTTCATTTATGTTAGAAATATCCTACAGAACTTCCATAATGTATGAAAATTGGGGAGAAGTTATCACCGCGACCAGAGCCATCGACTGACTTTTTGCCAGCGCCCACGTGCGCGTTGCTCCTCTTAATCTGGCTGCATTTCCCTCAGCTGGGTTTAGGCTGCCAGCTCGCTGGCCTTTCTGACTCCCTCCTGTTCCCTTTTCCTCCCACCTGCTTCCAGAACCAAAATCAATGCTCCAACCCTTTCATCCTCTCTGCAGATTGCCTCAACGCGAGCAGAGTCTATCAGGCACCCGCAGACTGACATTTCCCTCTAGCTGCAGCACCTACGGGGGGCACTCCACAACTGACTCAGCTGCCCCCCCCCACCCCACCCTCCTCAGGGATGGATAATCCCGGGCTAAACCCTCAGATGCTGTGATTAATGATACGTCTGGTGGTGGTGACCCTTGTTCTCGTGCTGTGATGCCTCATGTCGAGCCCCGGGGAGCTTTGGAGATCTGACAGGGGAGACCTGTACAATTACGCGCCGGCAGAGCAAAGCGGCCCCCTGGCAAACGATCGACGCCACTTCGACGGGACCTTTATTAGCAACAAAGGCGATGCGCTGCACGCTGCATATGCCTTATGCTGAGAAACAGAGCGTGCAGTGTAGCTAGCGAGTTGTTTATAAACTGTTCTGTTAACAAAGGGCGTGCATTTATTCAAAATGTTAACTCATGCGCGCTTAACGCTTTCCTTCCACATTTATTCTGTGTGCAACCACACTTGTTAAAAGGCACCCAGTGGAGATTTTCCCGTCAAATGCATATTGCATTGTGTTATTGAAGCATACAATTGCGTTACCTTTTTCTTTCTTCATAAAACATCAGAAGAGGTTTTTCAATCATTTCAAACCTGCTTTGTGGTCGTCTATGTTGACATCAAACCATCAGTCTTATTCCTCCGCTGCGTTTTCTGCCGCCAACTATCGATCTGTTAGTCTGCGATAATCCTCGTGCACTTTGGAGCACGAGAGAAACTAAAGTGAAACAGCCAACTGCCTTTTGGGTGGAATTTCAGTCTGATGCATTTGTCCGAACAGGACAGGCCTGAAGACGGAAGGGCCTTATACATGCATTCTTTCTAATAGCCAGTAGGAGGCGACACATGTGCTTAGATAAAGGAAGTTTGGTTAAATTGACGTTTAAGAGAGAATTTCTCACTTAATTGCATTACCGTAGTTATTAGTAGGAAATAAACGGTCCTGTTTAGAGTGAAAGTCCGTTATGATTGACGGGTCACTAACAAGTAACAAGTAACGCCTAAACATGTCTGAATCAGCTTCCGGGTGTACGGTCCTCAAACCTCTTCTTCAACGCCCATGGCCAAAAACCAAGATGGCGACGATTGTGTTGCAATGAAAACTAAGATAACCGTGACAAAACAGTTTTATGTCCAGATGTGATCCGGCTGAAAGTCAAACCAGGGCTGTGCCAATGAGCCGTCATGTCAGTATTCCACCTTTCTAAAAACCAATGACTAAAAGTAAGAACATTGAGGGAATAAATTAAAAACTGTTATTGCTGAGGAGACATTAAATAATGGTTTCCAGGTAACAGTTTACCGTCAGGGTGCGTACGGCGGGAATGGAACAAACCAGGTTGACCTCGATGAATGAGTCTCCTTCACAAGGAACACCTCAATGGGTCCTTGGCAAAGCGTTCAGACTGAAAAAGTTTCAGACAGCCAAACGATTCAGACAGAGAAAGAACAAAATCAATGTTTGACAGGCGACTCGGGGCTCTTGCTCGTCTCTGCCAAAGTGGTAAAAAGTACTTGTTTCTGGTGTCGCCGTTTGACTCCATAGCAGCTTATCTTCTAAATGAGTTGACTCTGGTTCAAAGCTCGGATAATAAACTCCAGAGGATCGAATCTAATCCAAACGCACCTTAGATTACCAAACTGACTGCACTTGATGGGCTTAGTGATCAGCTATATATATTTTTTTCTCAGCCAAACGCAAAAGATCAGTGCATCACTGGAAGGCGGATTGCGCTCCGGTACTAATCGTCACCCAGTATTACAAATATACTAATTCAAATCTTTGTACATGATCCCATCACAGATCAAAGTCTTTTTTGCAAAGCTCTATTCTCAGAAAGTCCCAATTGTTCAATCAGACACCTATTTCCTCCGAGGAGCCTGGTGTTAGCGACCCCGTTTCTCATCTGGGCTCCTCCCCGCTCTCCTCTGGCGTTGAGGGCGACTGCTTAATCTTCAGGGGAGGCTGTCAGAACATGATGAATGCTAGCACTAGACTGGCTCTCAAAAGCTGCATGAATTTGTAAGTACAATTATGAGAACAAAATTTCGTTATTAAGCTCTGTGAGACGACTGCAGAGGCATCCGCGAGGCCCGGGGGGGTTGGATAGCTGCAACGGAATTTGAGCAATGTTTGAGCCCATTTTTTTGGCTGAAATGTCTTTTTTTGCAAAGGAGTGAGTTTTTCACAAAAACATTTTTTTTTACACTGACTCACAATCAATGTTCCATTCATGCTGTGCCCCGACTTCTTTGATCCAAGCCCTGACCAGAGGAAAGATGAAAGGAACAATTGTCAGGTCTCACGCTTCACTTAATGGACTTGCACTAAGTTGGCTTTGCTACAGAGAGGTTTGCATTCCCCCTCCATCTGCAATTTGAAGAAAGAGACTGAGGCGAGAGATAAAGAGGACTAAGGAGGCTGTGTTAGAGCAGGGAGAGGGTGAATAGTTAATGGCCTGTATTCAATTGTAAAAACCACACGGTAAACCTGTAAATATGAATGCTGCAGAGGGAGAGAGGCAAAAAGAGAATCCTACCATTTAAAAGAAGGACCCTGGGGGGTAGGGTGTCCTCTTTTGTCCCTGCAGAAATGATGTTTGTGGGACAAAGACCTTGAAGTTTAATTCCAGGATTTGACGGTGCATGCTATTTATATTCTCGTAGTGGTTTGAAGCAAGTTTTAATTGGTGCATTCCTATTATAAGCAACTCATTCCTGGCACAAAACCTTATTTTATTTGGAATAAAGTTGAGGCAGAGTTGATCTGTTTCACTTGAACCAAGTAAAAGATGCTACAACTATAACTTAATATTATTTTAATTAACAATTCCTCTCAATTAACTGATCAACTATCAACTAAAAGAAAAGTATTTTGTTTTGTCCAACCAACAGTCCAAAACCCAGATATCTGAAGATTATTCACAATTGAGAAAAAAAATAGTTTTGAACGTTGATTAACTAATTAACAATTCTTAATTAATTGACTAATAGTTTGAGCTCTTGATGCATTTGTTTTATGTGAGGATGGATTCTCTTTAATGGACTTGGCCTGTCAGGTCCCTGCACCGTTCTCACACCTTCAATCCCCCACCAGCAGCTCCCATTAAGTGGCAGCGCGGCCACTTCTTAGTCCTGAAACAGCCTCTGCAGAAGGTCAGAGGCTTCTGATGGCGGCGAGATCACGGCTGACAGGCTGTGCGGCCCGGCCGGGGGGGGCGATGTCGCTGAGCCAATGCGCCGGACCCCCTTTGGGGAGACGCATGCATGCGTTGTGACTGACATGAAATGCTGCTGGAATGACTGATTTTAGATTCTGTGTCCAGAGAAGTCAAGTGAGGTGGGTTTTTTTAATCACAGTTACAACTTTGAAAGGCTTTCATAATAGCAGGATCATTAACACGGTTTCTTTCTATATGCTCCCTTTTAAAAGGCTTTTTTTTCCATTTAGGGGGGAGTTTTTCCTGTGCAGACTGTAAAACCTTCTGAGGCAAATTTGTGCTTTTGGGCTATGCCAAATAAATGAATTGAATAAAACATTAGACAAAAAGGATAACCCCTCAACACCATCGAACAAGAACAACTCCTCCGAAAACATCAATTAAGCCAGAAAAGAGCGAGAAAGGGGCCACGTGGAAAAGAGAGCCGAGAGAACGGCACAGACAAATCACGAAGAACATCTTGTTTCCCTGCTTCCATCCGGTGCCCAGTCTGGTGATCCACCGGCTTGGAGACCGTATTTGTGTTGTAGACATCATCACGCACTGTTTGCCTGCAGCGCTCCTCTTTAATGGTTCGCGGGAACACTTTCTGCCAACAATCACAGAAAAAGGATCTTGGAACGTGAAGAAAAAGAAAAATGGTGACAGATTTTTAACACGAGCGCCCTGGCAGCCCAATTAACAATGATGCAAAGCTTAACAACCTAATACCCTTTGATGCGGCGTTTTTATTCCTCAGTTGCCCTCCTCTTGGCGTGCTGATAACACGCTGCCCAGCGTGCACATTTGATGAGATGAAGAAGGGCAAAAATCACTTTTATGAAATCTTTAGAGTGGGGATTAGCTCCATGTCATGAGACCAAATGCTCACTGGGAACCCTTTGAAGCTGCTAGACTCCTCCAAGAAGAGATGAATGGACAAACATAGGAGACGTTCCCGTGTTGGCGGATAGCATTAAGCGAGCCGGGCTCTGCGCGCTGGTTTATTTTAGTCACGATAGCAGAAAAGAAGAGAAGATGACAGCGGCAGGAAGTAAGAGTAGTGCGTGAGACGAGACCTTTGATGGGAGCGCGCGCCGCCCGATGCTGCGGCAGCTCGTTATCCGTGTGCGGTTGACCTGTAACGGAGCGTGCAATGCAGGGAACATCTCGTCCACAAGGCAATTATTGTCCATGCCATACGAAAAGGTACAAAAATAAAAAAAAAAAGTACTGAGTAATAATACGTAAAAATACAAGTGTAAAAAAGGCAATTGTCTGCGACACAGGGGTTCATACGCAAGAATTTTTCTTGGTCGGGGTCAGTTGCCCAGGCAACCAGGGGATGGCCCAGGAAGTTACTGAATTGAACAAAAATTTAAAAACACATCTTCAGATGAGTAAATCTTTTTCTTTAAGGCTTTTAAGAGTCTTGTGCCACAGTTGACTTTTTTTTAACATTTAACCAAAACGATGATTGTTCCCTCACCTTTTGTCCCCCGAGTGTCACAGTTGACCAATAGAAAATCTCTTGAAACATATTGTGAGGGTTGATTGCATGGATGGATGAAATGCAAAACACAAATTGGCTTTAGCTTTGTGACGGAACACGATTTTGATTTGAGTTATATTAATGTGTATGTATGGTGTTTTGTGTGGAACAGCAAGTGCTTCGGCTCTTTTTCACACACATTCAGCTCGAGTCCACCTGTCCTGTGCGACCTGGTTTCAGTATTTGGACTTCCATGATATTTTATGACCAACATTTTTCCAAATTTTGAAATCATCTTTTTTTTTTTTCAAAACATTTTTCTACCATATAGTTTCATATTTCTATTGAGAACAGCACAGGTGTATTGAAAGTCAATACAATCACTAGACCTGATCCTGGTAGAAGAGGATCCAATGAAATTGATAAATAAGATTATAACCGGGTTGGAATGCTGTGGTTTAGGTTCCTGAGAGTTGAGCTGAGCTCCTGCACATAGGGGGAAAAGTGTTGCTCTCTACTGCTGTGACCTCTGGACAGCCGTACAGATCCCTCCTGGGAGGGTAAACATGTGCCGCACGACTGACGTCTGTTTGTATTTCTGCACGTCCGGTTTACTCGTCTCAAAGTCAACGGGGTTTTCTGATTGATTTTTGTTTAGGTTTTAAGTCTAAAATGAGGTTTGTGGCCAACGTCAGGTTAAAATATTAACTTCCTTCCTTCCTCTTTTTGTCAAACATAACGTCGCCTTGGAGGCCCTTCAGGAACAGCCGGCTTCCCTTTGCATCGCACGTCTGTATGTAAAGGAGCGAGGAAGGGAGGTGGGCGGTCGGTGTTCTCCTGCTCAAAAACCCACTTTATCCATCCAAGCGCGCCTCGACATTGAAACCCACTTTGACGGGTTTGGCCGCGGCTGGAAGGATGCAGGAATCATGCAGTCACTTCTTTCACCAGCAGCAGATCGACCCGGGCTGCACCCAGGAAGCTCAGTGTGCGATTTGAAACGTGTGACTCCTCACAAATGAGCCCGTGCCCCCCTGTTTCTTCCATGGACGGGAGGTTCACTTTCTCCAGGCGAAACCCTCGCCCACTCCGAAATGTGCTCAACACTCTGAGCCAGCCATTACTCGACTCTCAGGGTGCAGTTCTTGGGGAGAGATTTATTGGATTCAGAGTGCTTTACATGGCAGCTGCCCCAGTCGCCCCTTCATTTGATGTCCGTGCGGCAGACAGAGAAATAATCCTCACTCTAGCTTGAAAGATATTCGCTTGTTGGTTTTTTTCACATCGTGAAGCAAAGTTCACACGCAAGGATGGTTGAAAAAACTCAAAGTTAACTGCTAAATGCTCCGGATCTCTGCCTTTCCTCCCATCGCAGGCATGACACCAGCTTGTCGATCTGCAGTGGAAAACGATCGCCTTGCACAGCTGTGTTCTCTCTGTCGGGAACTCCGGGCAAAACTGAAAGCCGCATGAGGAGCAACTGCGAGAAACGCTCCAACGTTCGGCATTTGCCTTTTTGTTGCACTAATCGATTGGTGGATGAACGCGGGTTCCTCTCTGAGTCATGTTTCGCCATGACGCAAACAAGCAGCTTCATCAGCTCCACTGCCGAAATGAAACAGTGCATCACGCCGTCCTCTCAATGAGTCTCATCTGGCACATTTAGGACGAGATTCAAGAGGTAACAAATCACCCGCCTCCCCAACAGCGGAGCTCAAAGGGTTCTCTTTGGGTTTTGTTGTCCCTGAATGTGGTGGGACGTGACAAATTTGTCAAAGCAAAGTGGGACACACGTACAGCCCCAACTAGACGCTTGCTTCTCACGGAGCCATTTCATCTCGCTCTCTATCTCTGAAAAGAATATAAACATCAGTCTTGAGTTAAAAAATGAAGGAAGCGCCGGAACAAAGTCCCATCTCCTTCCCCTTCACGGTCCTTCTAACATTAATAGCGTGCCTGCGCTGGCACCTTGAAGGACTCCGGCATGAAAAGCGCCGTACATGCACGCTGTATGTTACGCCACGCGGCTCTGAATCTGCATAAAGAGCCACTTGACGGCTGCACCGCTGTGGCCGACCAACAGTTCAGTCCTTTGATCCGATTCTATCATCGTGATCCACGAAGGCCCCCAAGGCGTCTAGCTTGAGGGAAAGATATTTCAGACGTCCTCCCTCTTGAATCGTCTCCGCGGTTACCCTCGGGCTATTTGATAATGGAATCTGCATTTTGAATGAAAAAAAAAGTTAATGAGTGAATTTGAATCGGGCCCTAAAATCTCCAGCTCCGGGTGAGCAAGCTAATGGACAGTGTCCTGGGGAGGGGGAGGAGGGTAATGGAGACAAGGAGAAGGTGGGCGTGTGGTGTCTTTAATGGAGGCGGGAGGAATGCAGGGAGGGTGGTACTATAGAGTCACAATGCATGTAATGAAGCCAGGTGCACACTCCCCTTTGCTTTTCATTTCCCTCAAGACCCCTTTTTCCTGCTGCTGCTGCTGCACGTCGTATCTTTGATTTCAGTCTGACTCATCACACAAGGGACGTTAATGCGACAGTGAATCCGAATATAATGTTTACCACAAAGGTTACTAAAATAAATCAGAAATGATATCACATTATCCAGCACTGGGGCGTTCAGACAATATTCAGAGTTTACATGAATATTGAAAACAGAAACTCATGATCTTTCATTTTAGTTTCTCCAAAGCTCACCCAATACATTGTTGGATCTGTAGTTCCAAAACATAGAGGACAATTTATCCTCAAAGTGGGACAATGAGCACAACAAACCATTCATATTAAAGTATATTTGTATTATGTAATTATATTAATAATAATATTAATTATTAGAGCTGAAGGTGTGTTAAATGACAATTGTAATACAATTCCACCCGTTTCCTTTACTATTTGAGTGTACAAGGAATGCAAAAAAGGTTGTTTGTCATTTATAAAAATGGCGACAGGACCTTTTTTTAACATGCTGCAGTGGCCTGTACTGGAGTCTCTCCTCCTACAACATACTGAAATGCATTCTTCTCAAACACCACGGCCCAGTGAGTCACCGCTCCTGCTGGATCCGTCACTATATGCTTAGCAATGGGGACAGGATTTTTTTTCCACAGCTGCCTTTGTTGTCGAAAAAGAATAGTCAGAGTCATCAGTTTGACGTCAATAATAATTAAGCTGCCGTTTCTTTCATATTCCGGCAGAAAAAAAATGATAGAGGCAACTGAATATTACAATTCTCTCCTCTGATGGATTGCTGCGAGGAAATAAAAAATGAAGAATGGCATTTCTTTAGAAACGAGGACCGACTGCAACCATTCCTACTCTCCTCCATTCTCGTTTGACTTGTCATGGACATTTAACTCAACCTGATCATTTGCAATGAAGAAAAAGCCCTCTACGCGTCCCAGCGGAGCAGCAGGCAGCGCGCCGCTCTCCGTCCCGAGGACTCCATCTCCATCCTCCGCTGTGATCACATGGTCTTTTGGGCCTAAGTATCTCCTCTGCTGAAGCAGAACGGCCAAAACAGCAGCTCGCTGTCGGATTAGGACATAACTGTCAGGCGGGCCGGGCTTACAGCGTGACCGACCTATTAGCTGGCCGCATGTCATTGGGGGGCTTTGCAGACGCGACAGGATGTAAAATTTGTGGGGAGGGAGGGGTGTCTTGCTGCATTTCTGTGGTGCTTTTCAGAATTTAGAAGTAGAGCATAAAACATCCAAACAAACATTGGTGAACCTTTCTACGTGGATTATTGACTATTTCTCAAGATGATGTCTGCATCAGCGTTACACATTGCGTCATCGCTCGGTTGCAGTTCTTCTGGTGTTTCATGTTGATATGATATGATGTGATATTTACACGCATTGTGAAGACAACGGCTAGAGAGACGGCTTTTAATGCTTTCTAATACAAACAGAAGCTGAAATGATATTAAGTTGCTAATATTCGGCTCGAGTTGCCTCAGAATCATTCTGGTCCCTGCTGGCGGTTTGCTCGTTAATTTTCTAATTTTCACCAGTTTTAAGTAAATACAGCTCCGAACTTTGATCATTTATCAGAGAAAAGGTTGATTTGTTTCACGTGTCCCATTATTTGAAGCGTTTCATTTCGCAGCTCCTCGACACTAAAGTCAAATCCCTAAGAGAAACTGCCTTGAGGGCATTCGGCTCGCCCCAAACAAATGTACGTGAATTGCACTCAATTAACGTGTCGGAACAGTGTGTGCGGTGCAGCTGAAAAAGAACCTGTTATCAAAAATCTTCATGCATCTCATCGCTCTGGAAACGATTACCATGATAGATTTCGAAATATCCATAAAAAATCATGAATTCTCGCTCCATAACTTGAGGTCTCTTTTTTACCTGTTTACCTTAATATTCCTAAAAGCCCATTTTGAAGAATGGTTCACTGGAAAAGCACACAAATGCAACAAAAGTCTATTTCATGGCAATGTGTCAATGTGTAGCGGAGTGAACCCTACATCAGTGAGGCAGTGCACACAGCAGTGGGTAGGGGGAAGGAGGGGGGGGTTCCTCCTCGTCACAGTGTGGGGAGACGAGGCGGCCGCCGTGTGGATCCTCTGCAGACAGCTGATGTTTATCTCCTCTGCCCATCTGGGCCTCTTAACTAAACATCTGGCAAAGCTGCCACCGTGCGCGCGGTACTTCTGTGAGTGATGACAGTGTCGGGGCGCTGCTGTCCAGCCCTCCCTAAAGCCCCCCCCCCACCCCCAGACGCAGGGAGGACCTCAGCTGAGTAGCGGAGGCGTGCCCTCACGACGTGACCCGAGTGTTACGTTCTCCGGTTCTTTCATTGATCTGGTTCTTTCGCTCGGCGCCGGGATCATCCTGATGGTAGTCTGTGCTCCCCTGCAGCATCTTAGTTTCCAGGCTGAGATTGTGATCTCTTTGAAAATAATCAAACAACATTATTATCAAAACGCCCACAAAGTGAAACGCAATTGTGGATTTAAAAATCTATTTTTGGGCCACCCATGATGCAAATGTTGCCAAAGTAAAGCATACAGCTGTAGAGAATACTCGTGGTCCATCTAACATTGACCACTTTCGTCGGTGCTTTTCCACTGTTGGTTTGAGTGAGTGCAGCAGAGCCGCTTCTCGACCTGTTTCTCTGTTTCCGTCCTTCTCTTCTGGGCTCTCCCCAAGAACAATGTTTTGCAGCAGCTGGTAGGCCATCATCCATTATAGATGCTCTGTTTTAGGTAGAGGGAGGCAGGGTTGGGGTCTGTGCAGGATGATAAAAATATCTCCTTTTGGTTTGACTCTGAAGTCTCTTGTCTCCTCCAATTCAACAAGCCACTTCTGCAAGGTTGTACTCAACATTAGTGCGCAAGATGGAGCGCGCCACGGCACCATGCCCACTCAAAGTAATCGCCGAATATCGCCCCTCCGCGGTGGCGGCTGCTGCGAGGCGGCCAACTTTTGTGGTCTTGAATGAGCGTTTGCCCTCTGCGTCCTCTGCTCGGGCCTCGGCGCCGCGGGACGCTGTATGTTAGCACACAAACGCAGCGTGGAGGAAAGCCCGGCCGGTGTGTGTGTGGGAGAGACGGTCAATTGGTTGAGAGAGAGGGAGAGCGACAAAGAAAGACTCTCCCACTGCGCCCAGATCCTCTGCTCTGTTAGCCTGGCACTGTGGGGGAGGCAGGCTTACGCACACAGAAACACACACACACACACACACAGAGGGTACCCATTGCCACTGTTGATACAAAAGGTAGGAGACTACGAGGGATCAGATGTGCAAAAAAGCAGATGTGTTCATAACCCGAGGAATGTTGTTTCCTTTCGTTATCTAAATCCCATGCTCTTAATTTAGCACTTTATTTCTGAATCGCTGTGCAGAGGAGCTACATGAGCGCAGCAGTGTGTGGTTTTTGAAGTCTGTGAAACGGTGCCAAGCAGCAGCGAAATCCGTTACGCTCGCGGCGCACAGAAATAATTCATGGGCGTGCTGTGAAAGCAGCCGAGGGATGGGTGCAGCACAGAGGAGACGTCCCGCGTGGAGTCCAGGTATTATCTGTGTCCAGCGTGAATGAGTGAGACTCATCAACTAAAATACGCAGAGCAGCCTGTGTCCCGTTCACTAATTCGCGGGGGACTGTAGACAGAAAGACAAAACGCAAACCCGCCCCATTCGTCTATTGTTTATCCGATCAATGCCCCCTGATCTACTTTACTGTTACTTCCTCAGTGTCTAACCCATGCGCTCTCTTCTTCTTCTTCTTTTTATCAGGAGCCTGCTGTGGGACCCGCCGGCTCGTCTCATGACTTTCTGCCTGCTTGAAGGACAGAGAGGAGCGCCAGGGGCACTTCCCACCTTTGTTCTGGCTCTGTGAGGATCCTCTCTCCGTGGACTCTCTCTAGTCACCGGCTAGAGGGCCGCCGCCCTCAGGAGGAGAGAGGGAGGGGAGCGACGGTGCATGGCTGCACACAGTTTGTGTCACAGCTTCAAACCATGAGAGGAGACTTCTGAAGACAACTGCGCTCTCAAAAAACATTGGGCCTAACCTTCAGGACATTTGTGTGTGTGTGAGTGTATTTCTTTATCAAAGGGCTCGAGTTTGTCACCGGATGCACATTTAGCCTCCCATCATGACTCTGCGAGGAGGCTTTCAGGGGGCGTGGGTCGGCTGCTGCTGGGTGTTGCTGCTCGCCCGCTGGTCCTCCGTCGCCTCTGCGGCCAAGCCCAAAATGCCGGGCCACACGCACCTCAACTCCGTGCGCATCGACGGGGACATATCGCTGGGCGGGCTGTTCCCGGTGCACGCCAGGGGCAACGACGGCAAAGCCTGCGGCGAGCTGAAGAAGGAGAAAGGGATCCACAGGCTGGAGGCCATGTTGTTCGCCCTGGATCGCATCAACAACGACAACGAGCTGCTGCCCAACATCACCCTGGGGGCACGCATCCTGGACACCTGCTCCCGGGACACCCACGCCCTGGAGCAGTCGCTGACATTCGTTCAGGCGCTGATCGAGAAGGACTCGACCGACGTCAAGTGCCTCAGCGGCGGGCCGCCCATCATCACCAAGCCAGAGCGGGTGGTGGGGGTGATCGGCGCGTCCGCCAGCTCCGTGTCGATCATGGTGGCCAACATCCTGCGTCTCTTCAAGGTCAGTTTCTCCTCCTTCTCGACTTCACTTTCTTTCGGCGATATATTTCTCATCCCGATTGCAGGGCACGGAGATATTAAAGTTTATTAAAGTATTCCCTGCGGGATTTTTCCTCCGACATATTTTTGAAGATGAGAATCTCAGTTGAAAACTGTGTAAACCAAAAGAAAAATGTTCTCGCACCGAGGTGATATCCCCGCACAAAGACAAAAAGATCACCTCGATGGAATAAACACGCACACACAAAGACACGCGCTTTTTCATGCCACATTTCCCCGTTGTTCTCCCTTATTTCTTCTCCTTAGAAAAATGTATTTTCCAAAGAAGCTTAAATCACAGTAGTTTTAGAAATGTCTTTCCATTGACCAGAAAACGAGGATCTGACGATTACATAATCCTTCCTCCCTCTAATGACATTAGTTTGCCAGGAGTCTTCTAATTAATTTGGCTAAGCCAAGCATGGAACCATGAGCACATTGCGCTGCTATTGAACATAATGCATAAAATGAGCCCAGGGTAACACATCAACTATATATATGTCAGGACTCTACTAATACCTGCTCAGTGCCGACCAACCAAACTGCAGGCCACAACCCGACTAATGAGCGTGAGGACCGTGTCAAAACAGGTTGTCACGTTTCCATAATATCCCGATGTTCATGCCAGAGGAGCCGGAGTAAGAAGTCAGTGGTTATGCATTGCCTCTTATGTGCTTCTAGGGCTTGATGGACTTGTTGTTGTGAATCCACTGATTAAGATGAGGCATGTTTGAATACAATCAGCCCTGCAGGGACTGAACATTACCTTCACAAGTACCAGTGAGGAGTAATAAGAAGGTGTACAGTATGAAGCTTGGTCAGCACACTGCTCTCCGTCACATGCCAACATGTTTTGTACCACCATTAACTTTTGTGAGAGATGTTTCACGCATATTACTCTTCGGACTCCAGGGTTTAATGAATCAACTGAAACCGAAAGGAATACATAAATGAATGAATAAAACCAAAGCTTTCTTCCAGCCTCCTCAAATTGTCAGAAGATGGCTTCTCCACACTAAAAGCTTTTACGATGTCTTCACAAATTGGCAGGCCTCTGTTTGGGCGGGAGTTTGCCAATGAGCTGTTGTGTGTTCCAAATACTTTGCCAAATCCTGCAGTGGGAACAAATCCCCCACCAGGAAAGTTTATTGTGCTGTTCCATCCAACACTTGACAAAGTGTGCACAACTTGAGTTTTGTGCGAGTGCTACCCAGACTCTGAAAGGGTGCGCAAGTTATTCTCCCTCTGGACGGAGGTCAGAGTGATTTTGATAGACAACGGCCTTAAGGGTACCTGCCCAGTGGGCTTGAACAGCCTGCTTTAAAGGGCCTTGAACACGACGGACACATCCCACTGACAGACAGGGGAGGATGCTACAGGATGAGGCTCCTTACTCCAGGAGGGAAACACTATATTTCGAAAGACAGCTACTAAAAACGAGCTCCCTCCAAACCACGGACGGCCAGAGATGGCGGAAACATAAACTTCTGATTTATGAAGGAGACATCATTTTTTCCAGTTGGAAGTAACCTTGGCATATGTCATTTCCAAGTACGATCCCGAAGTGTCTAATCTGTCCTGAGCATGATACGAACACGGGCGATATTTAGAGCAGTCATTAGCTGAACGTGCTCTGCATGTCACAGAGCTGCAGGCCAATAACGAGGAGCTGCACCTGTGTGAAAAAGCATAAGTACCAACTTTTAGGAAATAGAATATGTGCAATTGCGTCCACCTCCAGTGAAAAACTATTCAAGGATGTATAATAAACCATTGCAGGTTTACTTAGACACAAGCAGTGCACCCGGGATGAAACATGGACGGTGAACAGGACGCTTGGTAACAGTGGAGCTATTTGTAAAGTAATCAACCATGGAAAACTCACATTGTAGCACATTACAGATGGGATTTCTCCAGTCTAAATGTGTGACATTTCATGTGTACAACGCTCAACGAATTCCTCGAACCACTAACTCGAGTCAGCGAAATAAATAGTGAACCTGTTTATACTGCAAAAATCTAACAGATACGTTTCATCATCGTCATCCCTCTGAGGAAATATTGTATGTTGTAGACACAACAGATCAGCGTGGTATCCCTCTGCCTTATCTTTTTCTTTATGTCTTTGAAAGTCTCACTTTGTTCAGTGCTGATTTCATGATGTTAACGTAAATGCCAAGTAGATAGCGTTAATTACAAAAAGGAGCAGAGCCAGTCACAACACTGGTGGCAACCTTTTCCTTGAACATCGCTCTTTAGAAATGTATTGCTCTAGCAATTCAAAAAAACATTGTGGAGAACTGGAAAGCTCTAAAAGCCTTTAATCGACTTTGTGTTTTGCAGTCAACAGGCGGAACAATTTTTTCATGAATCCCACTGATATGGAAACAAGAAGTCGTGGAAATGGGATTTGTATGGGGCCAGGAAGTAGCCCCAGGTGAAAAGAATCATACAGGGTTTAATATTTTAAATAACATTAATACTACACAATTCAAAAGATGGTAGTGAATATGGATGACGTAGAACTGGTACTACGTCATGTAGATATTCTAGGGTGCTAGCGGTCTCGACGGGGGGGGGGGGGGGGGGGTGGGGGGTGCTAGCGGTTTCCTTTGCAGCGCCTCATCTATTTCCGTTCTAATCGCCGCGCTTGACTTCAAGGTGTAACCTTTATTATTGTTCGGTCTGAAACGGCGCGCCCAGTGACGGATGACGCAAAATTGTTGTCCGGGTGGAAATCGGGAGAAATTTGGGAGAAAGGTCGGTCCGGGAGATTTTCGGGAGGGGCTTTGAAATTCGGGAGTCTCCCGGAAAAAATGATGCCAATTCTTTGACAATTGGCCAGATGCATTGTGGGAAAGTCAGGTAATCACTAACAGGTGCAGAGGAAGTTGAGAAGAGGAGAGAGACATTTATTCAATTAAAACAATGGGGGGATTTTTCCTTTTTCTCAATAAAAAGCGCTCAATTGGCCTTTTTTGGAACAAATAAAAGGGTGCGGCACCCATCAGCTTCATTTACAGTGCATGCAAGCCTCGGCTCTTTTCTCCATCGTTAACCAAGTGGGATAGCACAAAGAATTTCACTGCTCACCACTTCCCTCCAATCAACAAAAAGGATTAAAACACTAACACATTCTTATGAGCCGTGTGCTTTGAGGGCTGGTTTGTGTTAAATAAACAGAAACGCCTGACAGCATACGATAAACATATCATACCCCCGATGTGATTTTGGAAATGGTTTGTTTCCCGCCTGTGACTGCCGGCTCTGCCTCATCCTCCTCACAGTCTTTGAGTGCCTCGGGGCAAAGTGTTTGCTCAGCACTTCGGAGCAGGCAGGATTCCGTCCCCGTGGTGTATCATGAATATTTTACTATGTTGTTACGTAATTTTAGGCCATGGGATCCTGGGCGGAAAAGCTCCCTCTCTGCACGCCTTCATCACTGGGTCCTGCCGTTGGTCTGTTCTGATCACTCGGGGTTTTCACAATACTCTACAAGCAGGAGCTAAGTATACCGGCACTTGAGGTAATTAGTGCTTGGTGCTTATGATACTCAATAGAGCGTAATTAATGTGTCTCTTACACATCTCTGACAACAGCTACAGTGGCCGGCATGAGGGATATTGCTGCAGGAACAGGCACTGTGGTTAAGGTAGCAAAGTTGCCTGGTTGAGCCAATCACAAAGCTCTCAGGCAAAGAGGGTGGTGGCTTGGGCAGCTTCCAAAAAGGCACCTGTCTAAATTAGGAGCAAGTCGGTCTGCGGGCCTCAGAGTCTCTGCAGGAACTGTGGCAACGGATGTAGTGAGGAGAGGTGCTGGCCAGGTGGGCTGAGCAGATAGAAGAGGTTTAACTAACCGCCTGTTGTGCTGTCTGTAGAGAAGAGACATTTTATCCTACTTCCTCTTCCCTTATTAGAGCAGCAGGCAGAGGCCCTTAGTAACAGCGGCTTCCTCCCCCTCAGCATTTTACTTTTGGAATGTCTCGCCTGCGAAAAGTGAGGCAGACTGATCTCACTCCCAGAGCTTCAAACACCGATGTCTGGGCAGTGGCGCCTTTGTGCCTTGATACCGCCCCACAAAGCGCCCCTTTAGCGTCAGCGGGCTTTCAACTAACTGCATTGTAAACCTATCCGCTCAGAGAAGTGGACGTAAAGGCAGTGTCTGCAATGTGTGAGAGGGAAGGTTGGTGGATGGGTCAGACAACACAGGACTTGGACTCAGGGGACAAAAGGTGATGTCTACTTCATGTCACATGACGTAATGTCCATAGGGATGGGTCCACAGTGCAGTTAGCAGTATAACAAATAGTTTAAAAGCTTTCATGTTTTTTATATCCTGCAGACACGCAGCAACGTTCCATTTACTGTTGACTAGAAAAACGCTGGTCCGATACTCACTTCCCTTTTAGTTGACTCCTGAGTAAATTGTGTGTGGTCACATGTCCACTAACATGAAACAAATGGCGACATAAGAATGGCACATTGTGAATTGTGTTTGATAGGACTGCGTTTCCTACAGTCACGCTACACCCTGACTTCTCAGGGCTCTATCATACCTGGACAGTGCACCCAAGGTCCACCCCTTCACCTCTCGGTCCGCTGAGTCCAAGTCCTGTGTTGGATGAGAGCCTCAACCACCTGGAACTGCGCGGTAATTGAGAAGAGAGAAAAATAGAGAGAGAGAGAGAGAGGTCTGGATAGGAGAATTGATTTTGACTAAGCTCCCTCCCATCCAGTGCCAAGTGCAATTTGGTGCTCACAACACTACATTAGCTCATTCACGCTGCCCTTTGCCTGAAACCCAGCCGCCCATGTCCAACAAGTTCCAATGTAGTTGCTGAAATTCCGACACCCGGAGCGTGTAACCAAAACAAGCCGACGGGGAAGCGGAAAGCAATTGTATTCAGCGTAAGGAGCTCCCATGGCTTTATCCGCGCCCCTGTACTTGACTTTTACAGCTGACGGGACCAAATCCACGAAGCTCTCTCTCTCTTTGTCGACCCCGGATCGCAGGCCTCCTCTACGCGCCACTAAGGAGAACCTCCTTTTGTTCAGGATTAGTTCAGACTGCGTTTTGCCCGCGCGGTCGCTTCTCGGGGACATTCATGAGTGATGGCGGCCCAGAGCCTGGCCTCCACTTGGCACCAGTTTATCCTCTCTCTCGCTCTCCTGCCGTCTGCAAATCCCTCTGCAGGCAATCCGCCCCACTGCTGGTACTCACAAAGTGCCGCTGTCTCCCGGTGCGCATTCTCTTTCTAGATATGTTAGCTTTTACTCAAATTCATTCCTGGAATTGAATGTGCAGTAGCGGGCCCGCTGAGAGGATGCTGGTGGGGAGGGTGACGCTGTATTTTCTTTTTTAAATGTATGATTTAATTCTAATGAGGGTTGCTGTGAAATTCTCAAAAACCAATAAGGGACAATGAAGAGCAACAAGACAAACACTGACGGAGTTTCTTTCTGTTCTCTGCAGCTGTACAACGGCGGTTGCAATCTTCCAATCTTGTACATTTAGATGTGCATCTGTTACCCTGCTTGGACTTTTTAAACAAAGTTGTAAACAAAGAACAAACAGAGCCGGGCCATCACATAGCTTTTTCCTGAAAAGAGCGTGGGATTAAAGGCTCGGAGCTGTCTCACCTGCGTAACCTCCCCGTCAGCTCGACAATCCATCACTGTCCCGCTGCGTCGAGGCTGTGCTGCTTAAAAAAGAAAAAAAGGAGTCAGTTCCACAAGTAAGAGACAACAGAAAACCTTCAGTAGCTCAAGCCCATTCTGAAATGAAGTAATCAATGGTGCCTTGACAGTTTCCGTATTGATCAAGGCAGAGGGATATTTGTTATTTGTATTTATTTAGAAAGCACAGGGACAGCATTGGCTTGTGATCAATGAGTGATAACTGAGGGCTCAGTTACGTCTTAATTACAGCGCAGCAGTTAATGTGTTCTGCTCTTTAATTTAAAAAAAATCTTAAAGCTAAGAGAATGAAAAGGTCCACGTGACAAATATTCCATGGGGCCCTGCTAGGGAGGCTCTTATAGGCATTGTTCTGTCGGCCTAATGCCTATCTGAAGTTCACCGTGCAGCGGCGACAGAAGGAGGAAGTTTGGCCGCCTTCTGGCCTGAGAAGATTGAACATCCAGCCTTCCAGCATATGAGACAACATGGAGGCTCCCGTGAGTCACTGCTAGGGTTGGCAACCGTCCCGTATTGCTCGGGACACCCCGAATTATGGTCAATTTTGATTTGTCCCGGCCGGGACAGCTCCAGTCCAGATTTCCAATCACAGCCTGCTAAGTCAATGACGCGCAAACTCCCGTCATGAAGTAGTGACGCATCAGACCAGTGTGTGCGGAGGTTGTGCAAGCCCTCCGCTGACCGCTAGCACCCCCCCCCGTCGAGACCGCTAGCACCTCCCTAAAACAGAGTTGACAACCCTAGTCACTGCTGTGTCACACAAAGGGACTAGGGTAGGGACTAAGAGACTTTGTATGGATCTTACAATGTGGTTTGCAAAACAGGCCAACAGAAAAATACAAGATTAAGACTTACTAAACATGCTTTCAAGGCTCAATAAAGAATAGAGATGTACAGCATCGCAGCCTACTAGCATGCTTGTACAGTATGTTAGCTTATATGTTAGCATTCTGACATGTGCTAATTAGCACTCAACACAAGCTACAGTTTAGGCTGATATAAATGTCTTTATATTTACAGGTAGCCAGTAACAAAAATATTTAAGAGATTACCAATGTCATTATGATTTGTCCTGTGGGATCCAATAGATACTACTGTATGATACTAGATAAGAGCTAATGAGGCTAATAATAGTCATATAATCAACAAATATAAACTCTGCCAAAAACAAGAGAGGACGCAAACATCATTTCCCACAGTATTATATTAATGTGCAGGAGTTAAGTCTTCCACCACAGCGATCTAATGAAGATAATATTATTTAAAATAGTATTTTTTTTAAGATTAGGATCAATGCCATGAGTTTAGTTTTGATGAGCTTGAAATGAATGGCCTATCCTTTAATTTGGAAAAATGGAAAATGTTACAGAGGTGCCAAGAAAATGTTGGGTTGCTTTCTCATCACACAACACAGATGGATGGAACGAAACAACCTGACAATCAACTAAAATGGTTTCAGTGACTGTGATATTTACTGCCCGTGTGTATGTTGCCTACTGTAGGATATATTTATTCTACTGTAAGTCTTCAGTTTGACCCAATCATCAACAACAAAACGTCTCCCTGCATTCACTCTACCGCTCTATTACTACTTAATACTAAATCTATGTGACTATACCCACCAGATGGTCACACAGAGATGTCAGAGAAGCTGTCACTGGAAACTGTTTGGAAAAGGGCAGGCATTTAGAAAAAAAATTGCAACAGGAGATTGGATGAACCATCTGTCCGTCAAACTCTTGCCAAAGCGAATCAAGAGGAGGGAGATTTCAGAAATTGAGAAAAAGCCAGTGTCGTTTTTGCTCTTCTTTCTCGCCATGTTCGGCCATTGTCCTCGGCGTCGTCTCACGCACCTTGAACCACACCCACAGCTGCCCTCCAAGGGTTCTGATTGGTCCGTGCTTTTGGCCTAACCGACACAAGCGATCTTTGCTAAAATACGTAGCATATTCACCTCGGCCAGCTGCCGTGTGACGGATGCTGTAAATAAACACTTGCAGTTCATCTATTCAGATTTGTTCCAAGACGTTAAAAAAACATTCAGACCCTTTGCATCTTGATTGCTTCGGCTCCAGTTTAAATGCGTAATGGCCTCGCACCAGACGGTCCCACCAGCCGCCACGCATTTGTTTATATTTTATTCAATCATGATTCCCCGGAGCACTTTCACTTGTTTCGGCGGCAAAATAAAGGTGGAGCGCTGCCATCGGGGGAAAGGGACTACTTTCAAGGCTTTACAGCGGAGTCAGTTCATATTTTTAAAACTGGTATCCGATGAGACCGACTGGAAAGTACTGAAGCTCCACATTCACACGACCAGATGTCAGAGAGGGGAAGGGGGGAGGTCGGGGGGGGGGGGGGGTCAATTCTCCTTTACAGGCTAATTATCGTCTTGAAAGCTTCCTCACACGATACGTACGCGCTGACTGACCTCATCCCCTTGTCTCCATTACTATCACACAAACCGGGATGTTGACTCGGCGTCTTCGAGCTTGTGAGACAACGAGCGTCCGTTCCTCACGTGTTTACAGATAAGAGTTGCTACATATTGTATATTAATTTCTCTAAAACGTGACCAGCATTAAACTAGTCGACTGTTATGTAATAGTGGGAAACTGTAAACGTCTCCGCCCCGTTCCCAGTGACTCTGAGGATAATTCCCTTCCTTCTGGTCATTCACCTTTGCGTCCATACGGATCACACTGTCGTGGGCAGTGTAGCTGTGTCCAGCAGACCGGACAACAGCAGCAATAATACTGATAAAACAAAATAACAGTCATCTCTCATGAGGCCGGCGAGCCACAGATTCTTTGTGAAATCTTGTCCTCAGGAAACAGCATTTTCTAGTTCGTGTTAATGTACTGTTGTGTGTCCCGAGGTCCGTTGTGTTTGTCACCGCGGATCTGTCTCAAATAATACCGTTGGTAACACAGTTAAACATATCTTGTAGGTTGTTTTATCTCATTTTAGTTGCAAAACATTAGAGGTGATGGCTTTGCACTTTCAGGCTGTAGTATTCATGTATTAAGTGTTAAGAATGAAATTTGGGCCTCAATAAGAAACATGATAATAGTGTTGGAGTTAATATCATTGGTATTTGTTTGAGGCTGTAATATGTCAGAGGTCATTTCTCATCCACAGGATAGTGTGTGTAGACACTCAGGTTCCCTCTCGGGTGAAGCTCTGTTAGCACTTTTGTTGTAGTTTGCACTGTTAGCTGCTAGCGGCAGGCTCACCCGTCGGCGGGTCGAGAGCCCTCGAGGTGCAGAAGAAATGCTCCCGATCTCATAGTCAACACCTTTATTTGTTTTTTTTTATTGATTTTTTTAATGATCTCTCTGAAGACAGATATTTCAGAATTCATTTTGTAGGAATTCTGTTACTGGATGAAGTTGAAACCAATAGTTACCGCCTTCTTCGTATATTATTGGCCAGTTATTCCTTCAAATTAAAACAAGGTTGCTCTTCACTCCTCATCTCACCTTTTCTTTACTTCCTTCTTTTACCCCCCTTCTCCTGTCCTACAATAACTCCTTCTCTCAAGTGACTCTCGGCTCCACTATTACCCACGGTGCAGCTCTTCCACTACGTACAGTTGGGTAAAAAACATTGTGGCCGTGGATAATGATGAATAAAAATTGACAATTATTGTTGGTTGTAAACAGGAAGTCAATCGCTGCCTTGCGTGCCAGAAGCTGATCTTTGCTGACCTGTGGCAGCATCAAAATATTTTTTTACTTTTTTTAACCTCCGACGGACAAGCTGGAGGCCTTTGTCCTTGACGTATGAACATGTACCGTATTTAGGCAAATGACAAACCTGGTGATAAAGTTGTTTCTTTGAGAGGAAACATCCGTCTCGTACTTATAAGGATGCGTGGTGCAGTATCCAAGTTGTGGTTTTAGGAGGCACATTGATAAAAAATGATCCACGGGGCTGACAGATTCGCTTCCAGGAGTTCTGGGGTTCGCTGCCAAGGAGGTTGCACTCTCCCATCTCAGGCTACTTGTAGTGCTTTCACGTACCTCGATATCATCTCAGGGGGGGATCTTTGCCCTGTGGGGCTCCTCGATAAACCCGGGACGTGATCCACAGCCTGCAGAGTGCAGCGAGTCCCTGCTGCTGATATGCAGTTGATGAAATGTGGACAGTTAAATCACATTAACAGTGTCACATTCTTTGTTTTGTAATCCATGAATTTCTCAGTCAGGTCGAGGATTTAATAGTCTTCATATTGTAGCTTGCCTATTTTGGTTGACCTGAGATTTAACGCTTGGTCCGTCGCAATGACGCTGCAAAGTCGACAGTCCAGATGGTAAATCCACAGGATCCCATTGGCCCCCTCATGACCATTACTCCCCCCCCCGAGGATTATCGACGCGTGGACGAATACGGCGAGCGGATGGACTTGTTACAAAGTCGTTCAAAGGTGTCTTGCCATTACATTTAAATGATAGTGCAGGCTGTGTGTGGGAGATCAATATCTGTGAATGAGCATTACAAATCCAACTTTCTATAAATTGTGTCAAACAAATAATGTTGCTATAAATAGTTGGGTTTCCATTGTGTCAATCTATCTGTTAAGTGTCTAAGGAGAAATATGAAATAGCTTACAGTATTCATCCTTTGTGTTTGAAAGGAAAACATTCTTGCAGCACAGATTTATCTGCATTATGTGAACCACAGGAGCAAATGTAATTTTTCTTTTCATCATTTCAGAATAAAAGATCATATATCATCATTGAATATAGATGTACTGCAGGTAAAAAAAGGACTTTTGCTGCATGGGAAAGGAGCAAACATTTTTTCCAATAACTAAAACATGATAATATCTCTATTTGGGAAAGCAAGGTAAGTACATTCAATTAAGGAAAGCAGGTAATTATGCCCAATGTGAGTGTGACACTTACTGAGACACATACAGGTTTCAATGGTGCTCAGAGAGTTTGAGAGAACCCCCCCCCCCCCACACACCTCCCCCTCCCTACTGCTGGATCAGCATCGCCGAATAGAGGTTTTAGCTCGATAACCAGGATAACACTGTTTACACCAATCAGTGAGGAGATGTTCCCCCCCGACCTCCTCCCCCTCAGCGTGTCTCCTCTAGAAGCAGACAGAGACACTTTGTGGATACATTACCTGCCTGAGTATCGTTCTCACAGTTAATCAACTAGTCGATGTTAATGGAGGCGTCACATCCGGACCTGGCCAGTCTGCAGCAGAGTGTGTGCGTGTGTGTGTCCCCCCCCCCCCCCCCTTTACCACAATGTTGTTTTGTGTTTAAGAAGCCGTGTTCAGCCGTAACGGCGGGTGACGTCCAAGGCCTCGGCGAAGTTACCTCCGCGCCGCTCAGTAAAGTAAAGATGATGTGGAGCACTAATTGTTTTGTGCTATCCACACGAATCACATGTGCTTCACGCATGAAGACATTGCAATTCAGCGTTATATGATACATGATCTGGATTCCATGTGACGTGGAGGCACGTTTTAAAATGTCCTTTTGTTCAACATTTGAAATTTATTTGAATTGTGCTTATTTTAAAAATGACACCTTAAAATCCTCACAACTCAGGATGTTTGCAAACTATTCCCCACTGAGGATTATCCAGAATAACTTATCTAGCGTTGCTTGATGGTGTTGCTACAGGGAATTAGTTGTGTTTTGCTATGAGGGAGAATCGTGTCTATCAGAGTCCCCAGATACAACCTGGGTGCATTCGTCAGATCTCAAAAGGTCAGCTGAAAGCATCACCGCCAGGTTTAAAAAGATTAATCAGTTTCAGCTTTGAAAGCAGTGCAACAAACAGTCGGTCGAGGTTTTAGGATTTTCAGCAAATTTCTCTGTTGTTCTAAATATTTTATGCTGCCGTCAGTCTCTGTAAAAGCCACGTCGCCAGCATTGCACCTATGTTTCATCTCGTTTCCATTTGCAGGTCCTAAACATCAAAGATGTCCCTCAGGTGAAAAGCCTGGTTTGCTTGCACATGGGGAAGTCGGCTGTCTGTTGGCATCAACGTCAGAGCGCACGCGGGAATGACTGGATTGAAACACTCAGGCGATCCGCCCGCACCGCTCACAGACCTCAGCGAGGCACAGCTTGATTTTGAGCAGGAGAGACTGCAGGCGCACTCACTCAACCCGCTCTGTTGTCTCATAACTGCTGCACGCCCGCATGTGCTATCGGTGCTGTCCGCCGCCCCGCTTTACTTTTTCTGCAAGTTAAGGCGGAAAAAAAGAATAATTGAAAAACAAGGGGTAATGAAATTTTTACAACCCAAGTTTTGAGGCTTGCAGAGAAATGCCTCTTTCTCTCCGCCTGCCGTCTCGCGTGTGGCTGCAATTTCGCCTCCTTTTGAATGACCGTGTTGACCTGCAGCTGGACAGGAGAAGAGCCATTGATCGCCGTGCCTTTGAGACCACGTCTGTTGGTCCGTGTAATGTGTGGGTAGCCACAGCGAGAGGACTGTCCACTGGTTTGTTTTGCATGTTTCTATTGTTGTTTCATATAATACATCTTTGTGCGTTAAACAATCAGATGAAACGTTCCCTTTGGTGCCATTCAACAGGTGTCTGCTATTAAAGTGATCTTCAACAAGGGAGAAAGGCCCCCACTGACACATGGCAGCCATGACAGGGTGTCAGCCCTCGTAGCTTCTGAGCAGGGATCCACTCATCTCCTATTTTGTATAAACATTTTTATTGTTTTTATGGTGTCAGAAGGTCGGGCTGGAGCAGGATGCAGGGAGGACTCAAACGCAGGGTTTCCAATGATAAAGTGCTCTTTATTGCCAAAACGAAGACAAGACGTGCTCCAACGATGAGTGACGTTAGACAATGACGCGACAGGGGACAACAGACACACGGGGCTTAAATACACAAGGGAGGTGCAGGTGATTGGACACAGGTGGAAACACTCAGGCAATCACAGGACAAGGCAGGAAGTGAAGTTAACCCAAGACCACAAGGAACATGAAACTTCAAACTAAAACAGGAAGAGAGACCAAACCGTGACATATGGTCTGTTGCTAGAAAGAAAGAAATAACCCCATTCAATCTATTTTTTTTATTTAGGGATGGGGTCTTAATATCTTTGTAATAGATAATGAAGTGGTACTAATCAGTTGCCTTTGATTACTTAAGGGATATTCAGAGGGGACTCAAATCCCATAATATTAAAAAGGACAGATAAAACCTACCCTAGATCCATTTAATTTTAGATTTAGGATAACAATACATGATCTACATACCTTACATTCGTTATAAAGGCCAATGTTTTACATACTTTTTAGAGCTCCAAGCTTTTCAATTTCTGTTTCCAACCACCTTGTTGGTTTGATTTTGGTCATTCAATACGCATCCGATGGGTTACAGCCAAAGCACACGGATCAATAGTGAAGTCAGAGGCTTTAAAAGCTGCCAGGATGAATGGATAGCAGAGTGCTTTGAATTATTCAATGGCGCCGTCTCTTTTGCGCTGACACGACTGTTTACACGTCTACATTCAACACAGCGGCGACCGAGATGTTAAAAATCACAACAGGGACCATTAACTCGTTACTTTAACACACCACTTCTATTCAAGACGCATGTTTTCTTCTGGGAGAAGAGCTATTAATTGGTGTTTTGTTCCAAGAGAAACTGTATATATATATATATATAGATACATAAATACACATACATGAAGCAGCCGTCAAATTCCTTTAGATTCATTTAGCGTAGGACGCTCTCGCTCGCTGTCCAGATGCAGAGGAAGAGACTCCCTCTTCTCATGCGAAGCATGCCGGTGGCTGAATCGCGTTCAGCATTCACTCAACACCACTTGGCCCCCCCCGATGACAGCATTAACTAAGAGAACAACCCACCCCACCAAACAACAATCAGCGGATGCTGATGCGTTTTACTCAAACATGGCGCCGGCAGCCAAAAGCCACGTTTTACATAACGGACGCGCTTGGTGGCTTGATTTTCCAGCCGTAACGTGTGTTGTGGTGGACCTTCTATTCACTTTATTAACCAGTCGAAAGAGAAGGAGCCGCTAACACGTCCGAACAGGCTTCCGCCGACGTTTAGCATGAAGCAAACGGTGCTCCAGCTGCAGGCATTAGATCTTAAGGTAGGGAAGCAGGTACCTTAAGGTAAGGTAAGGTAGCATTGTGAGGAATACAAGCGATCAGACAAGCCAAGCAGAAGCAAGCGACCGTCCCCTCGCCATGGAGGCCACTTTTCTTTTGTACTCTGTACAAATGAACAGGCAGCGGCAAGAGGGCAAAGTCACATGACCCTTTGTTCCCCATCGAGCCGAACGACCAGGGCGATACTCACGTGGAGGAAAAGCTTCCACCGGCCGAAAAAGTTGCAGCGATCAGCTGCAGAAAAGCCGATCCCATTTCTGAGCACATTTTGTTCTAATCTAGTTGGTGCCAGGGACAGCCACAAGACACGGCAGAAATGAAAGTACTCCTTGGTGAAGGACGGAATCAAAACACGGTTTTGAGCGGAGGATTGAATCCAAAAGAATGAAAATCAATCAAGGTTTTTAAATATTAGTTGAAAAGAACTGTGCAGGAGCCAGAATTAATTTTAAAACATGTTTGAAATGAAAAGTTTAAACGGCCGTAAATGAAGGCAGACATTGACTTTAATCTGACTAAATGTTGGCAGTGAGCAGTGAGTCACTCGAGGCTGAACTCTGTTCACGCTCCGGGGGCAATATGTGCAACGCTAATTGATACTTCAAATAAATACATTGATCATTTTTTTCCTTAGAATGAATAACAATGCAAACCATTGGGTAAGAAAAAAGGAAAGATAGTCACCGTAATTCTTTTTCCTCATGAGAAAAATTCACAGGGTTACGCGTGTGTTTTTGTGAAACATGCAAAAAAAATAAAAATAACGAAAATGTGCCACAGAGCTGGAGAAGACCGCGTGGAGAGGATCACGTCGGAAGCATTTCCGCACAGAGTGCAGTAACTCAGCAGTGGACACGCTGATTGAAGGGCTGTGTGTCCCGTCGCAGTCACGTGATCACTGCAGCGACGGCCTGAAGGCGCCTGATGAGAACTCTTCCCGGAGAGCAGACCTCAAAAGGTGCACTCGGCTCCACTCGAGTCAACACCTGTTCCCGTTTGTTTCCCGGAGACTGGCACGCTGCGACCTGTCAGCCGCAGCTCGTGGAAACCACATCTCATTAGCTCCCCGCTCCCAACCCCTAGCCACCATCACACCTCGTTTCCGGACACTCGCTGCAGGACAGTTGTCACAGACGTCCCCTTTTTATTTAGCCGAATGAAACTTTGGTTATTTTAGGACTTATTCAGTGAAAGGGAACGGGTTTGAGGAGAAAAAAAAACAGGCTTGCCCCGAGGTGGTGGAAGCTCAAGGGCCCGCGTACGTAACGGCGTGTACTCCACCTCTTCCGACTGGAGCCACGGAGCGGAACGGGAAAGGGAAAGGGACGGCATGCAGTGACCGTGGGCAGAGTCTCTGGGCTTTGTTTCTGTTTGGGTTTATCAGGCTTCCACAGATCCCTTCCAGTGTGGGCGTCTGGGGTAATGGATTAGAGTTCTGGCGCCAGCGATATCACGGTTGAGAAAGAACCGCATATTTTAGACTTTCTTTGTCTCCATGTGAGGCCTGTGTATTTCACTGGGGAGGTTGACTGCTACGGCAGTCCCGTGGGAGCGACATTTCGTCAGCGAAGCCGAGGGGCTGTGGAAGAGTGGTGGAGTAAGCGGCCGGCCAGGGAGGATTTAAACATCAGCCTCGCTCGAAGCCTGCAGAACAATGAATGCCAAATGCAGCCAGGTGCACCAACACTTACTTTCCAAAAGAAGAACCACAGGCGGGTATTATAAATGACACTTGACTGTGGTTTGAACCGTGCGAAGGAAATGTTTTGGTGCCGGAAACGTCACTTTCAGGAAGACACATCGGGGGACTTTCGTGCAGGATTTCCAGGACAGCACACCGTCCAGAGTGCGCGTTCTGTCACAAGCGCTCCGCGATGACTGACATCACCTGACAGACATCCGTTACAAAACGGGAGCTTATAGAGGGAACATATGCAGAGATGAAACAGTAATGAGATGCTCTGCTTGTCGATGCGTCCTGAAACCCAGGGAAGCACAAAGTGTTTGCGGGTGGAAAGTTGCTCCGTCTGATTTGTGTCAGCTGCCCCCCCCCCACCCCCCCGCGGCTCTGTTGAAGAAAGTATCTCATCAACGTCACCATCGATCCTGTCAGGGATTAAATTATATACATTCTTATTTGTGCCTCCTGTTAGTGACTTGAGAAAGAAGCCAGAGCCAATCAAAGCCCGCATGAGTGGACACATCGCGGGTTGAGAAGGACTGACATTCACTCGCAGCTGATGGACACGTTTTAGTGGAAGCAAGGAGTCCCAGAAATGATTTAGCATTAATCAGCTTCTCAAAGTCAACAGGATTTTTTTTTTTTTTTTGTATTTCACAACATGACATACTTAAAGTAAATATTCCTCTTGTGAATGTCCTTAAAAATGAGCATAACTAGGCGCCATCACTCGTCCTGCAGCATCTATTCGGGAGCCTAGGGAGGAACAGGCTGCAAACAGAAAAATATTATACCTTTTATTTAGATGATTAACAAATGTCCTTTTAGCTCTGTTTAGCTTTGCACCAACTCCTGGGGGAAACATCCGGCTCTTCAGCCGTTAAATGCACCACAACGTTCACCAGCTTGTCGCCAACTGTGCCGTTTGTTGCTGGTCAGAGAGCGTCGAGAGGGACTGTTTTTTTTTTAAAGGAAGAAACAGCTGCTCCCCTCAGTACTTTGGAATGATACTGAGGAGAGCTGTGAATGAATGAAAACATTAAGTCTGTCGAGCTGAAAGAAACTCCAAAAGATTCTCCACGGGTGATACAACAAAAATATTGTTTAGAGCAGCTTTGAATGGGCTTTTCTTAGTGAATGGGAGAAGGCTGCTGCTCGTATTCAGTGGTAATCGTCCTCTACACCAGTGTTCATTTTGGCAGCTATTTTCGATTTAGTATTAGTATTAGTTGAAAATGCATATCGTTTTTGTCGACCACTGCTCTACACCCTGTGCATATTTTCACAGGAAGCTGAAGGTTGTCTCCACTCTCGAGTTAAAAGAACAAAACAACATGCCGTACGATTATCAAAGGATGGTTTGAAAGGTCGAATATGGCTACATGCAAGATAGAAAAATGTAATTGGTAGTTCCTCCGCCTCTTACACCTATTAGAAATACCCCCTGAACACACACACACACACACACACACACACACACACCTGCAGGCTCTGTCTCTCACACTTCAATACGATGCATGCTTAGAGGCCCTTTTTCAATGAATCTTGAAAAAAAAGACCTTGAAATAATAATCAAACCAAAGGCTTAGCTAAGCCCCACCCTCCCACACACCAGGCATAAACCAATGGAAAGCTGCCATTAAAGCTGAACTAATTAAAGTCACGCGGAATCATTACTGAATGAAGGGAGTTGGGGAATCACTACAGGCGTCAACTCTGATGTAACGTGGCTGCTTCGCCCCCTGAGCAACTCGGACGGCTGCTGCAAGCCAGCTGCTGCAAGCCATGAGCTGGGGGGGCGGGGGAGGGGCATACTTTGATTCGCTCTAAGGAAATGGCCTTTCATTAATTCAAGGCCTTGACTCAGCCATAAAGTCCAGGTACAGGAAAGCGCTCATTAGCTCCCTCCTTCCTTCGCCACCCCCGCCCCCCCCCACCCCCACGCATTGCAGCTTCTGGACTTCGCCTTCAACTCATTAAATGTCAGAGTCTTCCCTTGCCATGGAATTAAGAAAACAAGAAATGTCTCTTAAGCAGAAGAGACTTTTATGGTTGACTCGAAGTCACTCGGCGCTTCATTTAGAATCGCCCCCCTTTCTTCCTGTAGGGTGAAAAGGCGTCAACAAGGCAAAAACCTTTGAATCCCTTAGTGCCGACAGATACAGATACTTTTGCAGTAGTTTGCTCTGTACAGACGTTGAGAGGAATTCTCCTGGTCTTGCGTCTTTAAAAATAAAAATGGCCTTTGGAATGCGTAGCATCATAAAGGACGGCGTTGGGCGCGAAAACCTTATTGAGTGAAGGATACGATATGGTTGAAATGCAAATCCAGTCATCTAAATACCGCTTTTTAAATCCATAAAATGACTTGAGATTAGTGGAAGCTCGGAGGGAAGCAGACATCGTGCTCACACGCAGATTGGTGCGTTTAGTATTCTGAAGAACACCTCAGTGTCAAACTTTACATTCGGGCTTAAAAGTTGTCCGGAACTTTTCCCTGGTATAAATATACTGCTGCAATCCTAATCACTTGAGGGCATCCAGGAGGCCGGCTGAACTCGCTCCCCAAGTGAAAAGAGCATCCACCAAGAATTACAACTCCCTCCCACACACGAGCTCCTGGTGTGTGTGTGTGTGTGTGTGCTGCCTTTATTCTTGCAGGGCTGTTTCCGAGGTGCACTGCTAGTTGTTTCTATACTTTTTTTGTTATTGTGCTCGCCACAGACTTTCACACCAATGCTCGGATTAATTGGGGAAGTCGCTCGGAGAGCGGACGCCTGTCTGCCAAATTTCAACCATTTCTGGGTGAAATGGAGCATCGCATTTGTTCAGGCAGAACAGTGCAATCACGCACTCCATCGGGCGATCACTGCGAGCCACCAATCACGTTGAAAAAAGTCAACGGGGGGGGTTTTTTCGTGATGATGAGGCAGCAGAGGCCCGCCGCAGCGCCAACTCGGGTGTCGGGCGGCACTGCGTCCCGATCAGTTGGCAGGACTCATTGATCCGTGGCACTTTGCACGGGTACGTCTGTCGATGAAAGCCTGCCGTACGTCTCATTGTGGACATGTGACGTCGGTTTCCCCTCGCAGGGGGTAATCCAATCGCCTTTAATCTGCCGATCGCTGCCCACCTCACAGGCGGAGGGGGGTTTGGTTGGATTTTTCAGGGCACAATGAAATCACAACACAAAGGTAAGCATCGGGGAGTAATTAGCCATTTTTCTCCTAATTAGCATCCACGCGCTTGCAACAATGCAGCGCCTCGTGCTTCCAGCGGCAAACAGTGTGTCACCGCGAATGGGAACAAACAACACCATTCAGGCACTTTGTGATTATTAATAGGATGTGATGTCTTGGCCTGTTCCGTAGCCTTTGAATAAACTCTCTCCGTCTGTTCCGGCGCTGACATTCGGAGCGACAGTCGTCACATGAATAGGGCGTCCCGTTGTAAATGCCGCATGCTTCTCAATTCATCAGCGGGCATCCAGTACACTTAAGGACATTCTGGCCCACGCTAATGCGTGGTGGGGATTTGAGGCACGACGTGTGAGTTCGATTTTCGGAGGGAGATTATTTTGGTTTTAGTTGGTTCCAGTTGCAGAGAACATTGCACAGCGATCCAGTGTCTGCAGGACGTGAATGGGGATTATACCGCTCTGAAGCTGAGCGTTGAATAGTCACTATTGATGTGGTTTATCCGAGCTAAAGGAGGGGATACCCTGTAGATGAATCCGATGGGCCCGTACACAGACGCTCTCATCCTTGCCAAATGGAAAATATGTTTTAAAAATCAGGGAAGGATACATTTTGTGTCCCTTTCAAACGCTAATCTTTATACAAAGTGATTTAGTAGATAGGCTTCCTCATGAATGATATCAAAGGGCCGCAGGATCCTCTGACAAAAAGAGGAATTGATACATTTCGTCCCACCTCTGGTTGACAGTGGGAGAATTGGCCAATCGCAGCCGACTATGTCAATTCTTCTCTCAAATACTTGGTGCAATATTTCAGTCTGGACTGTTGGGTGTTGCACTGACCGACCAACCAAGCAGCTCCATCAGTGGAGATTGATGGTAACAGCAGAGGTGTACTGACTATTTGTATTGTCCTACAAGCACATTTCATGCATTGGTTAGTCCAAAGTTCCCATGGAGCTCTGTGTGAATGAAAGGACCGAAGGGACAACACCGTGAAGCTGCTCCTCCAGATTAAAAAATGAAATTGACCAAGAATTTATATGTTGTCATCTTTCATGTTTTTACCGCCCACTTGCTATCCTCCTCCTTCTTAAACTCTAGAAAATACCTGCCCTCGTTTCTGGGAATCTGCTGCCATGGCAGCACACACACAAACACACACAGACACACACACACACACACACACCATCTCTGGCACACTGCACCGGCAGTGGAGATAATCTCTGCCTCACTAGGCCTCATTAAGCCGAGACGCGGAGTGAATATTGTGAGCAGCAAACACAAGCGGCAGTTGATTTTTTGAGAGTAGTGGAAACACTTTTTTCTCTCTTTTCTGTTTTTCTGTGCCAGTTGGGTAGCTTTTCTTTTTTCTGTTCATTCTTCTCCCGCGCAGAAGCCAGGGAATCCGCCTGCAGCGTGGTGGTAGTATCATGCTAGGTGTCGGGTGGGATAGAGCGGTAGGGGGTGTCTTTCTGTGTGCACCACTGTGGCCGCTGGAATTTTCTAGCAAAAGACCCCCGTTGTTGTTCCGCCCTGCGGGATGCAAGACACCCAGAAGCGCGGTTTTCCCATCATCTGGTCGATGCTAACGTCCGACCCTTGTGGGTACGGAGAAGTGGGGAAGACGACGTTGTTTCAGGTCAATTCTCTAAAACCATTTATGGTACTGTTGTCCTAAATGAGTTGACCTGAGAGAGCAGAGCTGGTTTGCTCTGTGAGGAACGCTGACGATAGCATCGTGACCCACCCAATGGGACGACAACCTACTCACCGTCTCATTTTGCAACGATATATTGGCATGCTGACGTTTACAAATGAGCACATAAAACATAATGTGAACCTGAGATTGATGGGAATGTTTTTTTACTTAGTAGGTATTGGGTCATAAATTATAATCTTCAACTGGTGTTGACGCTGGAGGGAAAGTAAGGGGGTAACTAAAGCTATTACAATTCCTCCTGAGGGAGACAACAATCCATCATATATATATAAACTTTCAAGTTGATATGTTACTACTGAGCTTATCTCACATTTATTTTCTATCTCATATGAAAGACAACACGCTATTTGTTACATAGAGGTGTGATCCAGCATTCTGTGGCAGCAGCCAGATGTAAACGCTAATTTCACCTAAAGGCTTTGGGGGGCATTTGTTAGCTACAAATTGGGATACGTGCTTTTACAGTCCATCATTTACAAAATAAAATTAAATGTTCTTTCAAGCCAAAGCTCCTATTGTTGGTCCCATTATTCCAACAGGGGTAAACAAGCGGTTCACAGCGAGCAGCAGCGGGTTTTCACCAACAAACTGCTAATCAAAAACCAACCTCTTGCCTCTCGTTAATCTCTGCAGGTGTGACCCGTCGGCCATCACGCTCACTTAAGGCTTTACTTGTTCTGGGAATCCATCCAAAACAAAAGGGAGATCCTTTTTCTTTTTAATGCCCGCCTTCCACAGGCTACCGAGCCAGTGTTTTACACACGTCAAAGCACATGGTGCGAAACTTATTTCACCAAATCAGACATGATTTCATCAGTTTTTACACACCTGGGGCCAAGGCGGGCTCTGAAATTCCGATTGAGAATTCAACAGGCAAAATGCACAATGTGAGGGGAGAGGAAGCTTTGTGAGACTGACACTGAAGCTCTGATTTTAGTCTTCCATACAGACATTGAGTGGCTATTTGCTTTTGTATTGGACAACGGTGCTCATTTTGTAAATTTCGATTGCAACATTTCATCCGCGCCGATCGCAGACGGATTGAAGTTGCATCGTTTAGTTTTTCTCTTTCAACAAAAAAAGCCAGAGAAGTTACAGTGATGAGACTTCCTGCACCTGCGCAGCCGAATGAGAGACGAGGAGCAACATCTGCTTTTCCAGATTTGTAGCTGAAAAAAGAAGTGGGTGAATTCTGACACGCTGACAAAACTGTTTGCTGCTGTTCAAATAATACGACATGAAGAGAGGAGGTTTAGGCGCGATTGTGAGCTGCAACTTACCAAAGGCACTACATCTTAAATATGAGAATTTTCAGTAGGTAAACAAAGAAAGATCCATCTGTAAAGCTTGAAGAAGGTTCAGTCCTCAACACAGGATAATGACTTGTTCCTGCAGTTAATCGGCTCATTTCCATAAACTAACGGGTCTCCCTTAGCATTATTGATGAGTGTGTAGCAAGGTTCAACAAATGTAAGCAGTGTTGACTTATGATCCAAAATAAATGTGCAGTCACGCATTCCAAAGAGGGGATTTATGTTCTCTACCCTTCAGCAGAAATATCAGCAGAGCTATCGTTTGTTTTTCTCGCCTCCCCAGTGCACTATTTACCAGCTGGGAGGAGGTAAATCTCCTCATCGAAATCAATTAATCAAACAGCCAAACACGGTCTAATGGAGGAAGCCCTGGTAATCATATGATGGCACTAAAACATGGACGGAACGGAAGAACTGATTAGCCTAGGATGGAATATTGCACCTTTAACATAGCAAACAAATATCATTTAATCATTTAATTAAAAATGAAAAATTATGAGCGAGTTAACATTCATGGTTCTCATTTTCCTCTTTTTGTGTCCATCTGCACATCCCGCAGCCATTAGCGAAACCCAAGCCGCTCGCCAACAGAATTACACACTCACTGTTGCCTCGGAAACGGTCGGATCCGGATGCAACAAGGTGCTAGGTACGTTCCACAGGGAGCTCGGTCAGTGCTGACTGCAGCAGATTCCTCAGCAGCAGCTTCACACACACACACACACACACACACACTTGGGAACGCTCGAGTTCATGTTCACAGATCTACAGCAGTTCAGGCTGACTCAGTATCCGAAACAATCTGAATCGAATCGCACTTTATGTCTACAACTCATTTTTTTTTGGGGGGGGGGATGCATATTAATGCGGTGCTTTCAGAAAATGACTCAGACGCCGCCATGACAAAAACCTTTTTTTTCAAGGGACGGCTGAGTCAGCCGTGATGTCAGGCCCGGACACCTGCTAGCCTAGCGGTAACCAAGCAACTCATCTCCCTAAAGGGCACCGCAACATGTTGAGAATAAAAGGGCACTTGTGATGTATACCGGGTAATTCTGTCCAAGGAGCATTAGCTCAACATCTTTTTTTTGTTGCCCGCTTTGTTCTTCACGAGCTACGTGAACAATATCCACAGCTAGAGCAAATGATCAATGTGGGCCTCATTTCCAATCTCGAAGGGATACACACAAATAAAATATGTGGCTGATGGCATGAAACTTGTTTACAAGTGGCGCGTGTCGATTGTGAATGGTTAGTCCTTCTGTGCTGTGGCCTTAGCAGACTGTCATATACCACTACGTATTTGTATTTACACGCGCTAATGACAATATGCCGCTGCAGTATACTGTATGACATGAGACATGTGCACCGCGCTTTGGTTTAACTCACACGTTGCTTTTTAAATAGTGGCTCGCTGTTGTTCCACAGCCACAGATGCTTTACTAACACATGACCCTGTGGAAATCGGCACGCCAAGAAATAGCACTCCTCAAAATGTCTTTAAACAATAATAATAAAAGGTGCACCGAGTTTAACCTTCACTTAGGGTCATTTACTTCAAGATTTGATGGATTTCCCTCTGATACTCCAGACAACGATACATCGAGGGGGAGGGTGGAAAACGGGACCTTTTCAAACATATTTAATCCTTAAATTACAGAAAAACTCTGATTGGTGATAATCAGTATCTCAGAAACAAACTCTATTATAATATTTAAAGTCATCATAGCCATTGTTAAGCCTCCCGTCACTGTTCACTACACACATAATGTTCAGGGGAGCCCGGTCGTGTACAGCCCGATAAAGAGGAGAACCTCAAGAGGGCGAGGGGCGAGAGTGTGAGACTGTAGAAGTCTGCAGCGGGGGAATATCGTCTCTCTATCCGCAGTGCTTACCCTCTCACAAGCAAGATCTGTCACCGATAGGCGCACCGATAACGCGTCAAAAGGAAATGAATGCGTGCACTTTCTTTCGTCCGCCCCGAGGAAATTCACAAAAAGAAAATGAAAAGGAGAAGCTACATTATGAGTCACAGTCGCAGGGGTACAAGCAGATAACAGCAAGTACTACCCAGGCAATCGGTTGACTCCGCACGCTGCTCTTGCTGGAGCTTAAATTGGCGTCGGAGGAGAGATCCAAAGCTTTCGGGGCGGCCGCACCTCTCCCGTCATTTAGAGCTTTCGCAGATCAAAATGCATCCGCCCAGGGAGCCCCATTAGCTGGGTTACGCCTGGGATGCTCCGATGGGCCGATGTCCTGGAACCCGGTTGGACGCGGTGGCGCTCTGTAGCCCGGGGTGCCGCTGCGTGCACAGAGGAGCGTCTCTGCATCTCTGTGGCCTGCGGCGCCGCAGCGCTCCACGCCAGGACAGCAATCCTTTTAGGAAACACAGAGCACCAATCCTTCCGCTGGCTTTATGTGTCTCCCTCTGAGAGCCAGCACACAGGGACATGAGTGAGTGTCCATCCATTTGAACATATTGCAAAAGCTCTTCAGATATAAAAACTTTTCGTAACGTAAATTAGATTTGATCATTTTGTTCAGTCTTTGCTTCTGCACCATCGTGTCCTTGCTGTCCTGCTGGACACGTCTAAGCTAGACATTTGACCTCAAATGCTTTAACTCATCTCTATGGAGTTGGATGGCATGATCTATTGACTATTGAGCAAAGACTCCACAAGCCTCGCTCTCACTATGCAATTCAACATGTTGACCGGGGAAAAAAAAGGAACGACCTTCGGTGCCAAGCAAGGAGCTTAAGTTACACCTGTACTCAACCGGTTACAGGCGCTGCATAGAAGTAAAAGTGGTTGGCAAGCACATAAAGAAGCCATTGATCAAGGTTAATATACTTAAAGGAGTAAGAGTTCATTGTTACCGTTAGAGAACCATCGGTTGGTTGAAAAGTGTCAATACGAGGATAAATACTCAATACAATCTTCTAAAACCATAGCAACATTATAGAATAAGATATCCTACAATATTTTCATACTAAGAGTAGAATGGCTGGAAATGGAAGTTAATCAACATTACTACCTGCCTAAATGTTTTATCTTTACCGATCTTAAGTCTCTTGTTAACCTCATTTGCAAACACAGTATTCTATTAAATGCGATATAGAACCATGACTAATCTCTAAGTGAAGCCAGAGTCATCCTTACCAAATCCCTCATTAAATGGAAATCCATTGTTAAAAGACCTCTAGCTGCATACAATCTCTCTTGTATTGTAAATACAGCTCGTGTCACTCGGTGTTTGTTCTCTTCAATGGAATGTGTGAAGGACAGCAGCTCCACAGGGATGATAAAAAAAAATAAAAACACTGCTAGCACCCCACGGAGGAAGAGTCAGCGCGATGCTGCTAAGTGTGCACCATTTTTGGTTTAAATGTTAGCGTGGCTTTTTCTCCTCCTCCACTAATGGCTCCAAAGCAACCGGCTGAAAAGTGTGCCAGAGATATACGATGAGCCAGAGAGGACCTGCTTAATCATTTAGGATAAGAGGAGAGTACTTTCTTGTTGGTAAGAACAATAATGAAGTGCGAAACCCTCTCGCATTTTTTGTATTCTTCCTGGGAGTGTCTAATGAGAAGAGGTGCCCTACTTTAACAAAGACTCCGTCTTCTGCAGCGCACACAAAAAATTCAGAGAAGACAAATATAGATAACATAATTAAATCAAACAATGGGGAAAGAAAAATAGGAGCTCAGTTAGATGAGGAGCTCAAAATGGCGAAGTGGATCCTGAACAGCGAAGTTCAGCCTGGAGACATTCGACACATCCAGTCAGGATGATTCTGGATGGTTATTTCTGTGATGCTGTGAGGGATTAAAATGTGGGCTTGACAAACAGAGGTTTAATTAAAGCTCACTAAATACCCCCCAAAAAAACCTGCACCCTTCAATCCTTTGTTTTATCATCTAAAATGTGTGTTTACTCCTGTAATTAGATGAGTTCAAATAGCGTCAAATCTCTTACATGTTAATCCAGAGTCAGGTAATGGAATATCTTTATTTCACTTGAAAGCACACAACAGTAGAGAGCCTTTTTTTTTTTAAATAAACACTTGAAGCTGGAGTGTGGCACTCTTGCACGTCAACGTCAAAGCGCTGCCAAAGGCGGATTGAGCCGCCAGGGTGAGCGCTCCCTGCTCTGCTCGGGAGTCCTGCTGACTTTCATCGGACAAAGTTTGAAAGGAACTCAGAGTCCAGAAATAATCCACCGTTAATACGTTACAACGCTGTAATGTAGTTGTATGAGCAGATATGAACACTCCTATTGTGAAGTAGCCATCGCTTTTGCGCAATACAATAATATATGAGGTAATTGCTCACATTATTTAGCAAGAATTTATTTATTCATTCATAAACAACCATAAAAACCTCTTACTGAAACCATTACTGATGAATCTGGTGAGTAGATCGAGTTAAAATGTTTATTAATATGTTTGACGCGCTCCAAGTCAGCGAGGCCTATTGTTTTTAGATTCATCACTTTTGCAGAGATGTACTGAGAGACAAACTTAATAACAGAATACAATGAACCTGTAAGCTCCGTGACCTTGATGGCTGCCTCTTTGTGGCAGGTGCCATCGCGGCTGTTATTAATAGAATCGCTGCTGACTGCACTCAGGCGGGTCGTCTATGTCGGAGGGATTCAAAACGCTGCAAACTAATGGCTTTCATTTGGTTCTGACAGCTCGGTATTTGCAGGTCCCTCTCGAATTGATAGACTGAATCATTTGGAGCCATTTGTTTACTCGGCGTGTCTTGCGTGGGCCATTTTACCTCCGACCAACTGCTAAATATGAAAGCGGGAGACAGATATGCTCAATAGAATGAGTCGTACCGTTGAAGCCGATCCCTGTGAAATCATGCTCTATAACACTTGAAATGATGTTTCTCCCCAAACTCCCAAAGCGTTTCTGAGTCAAACATCAAACGAGCACGACACGTGAGCCTGTATCTGATGGGTCATCGAGTCGCGTGGCCGTCTCGGCCCGCAGGGTAAACCAATCAAATCCCCTGGCCGAGTCGTCCAGAGGGAGTTTGTGCACGATGGTAATCTGAGAGCGTCTCTGCTCAGACGTGATCGAACGGATCCAAACTGCGCCGAGGAAGAGGGGGGGGGGGGGTGGGAGGATCCAATTTAAACACTGAAGAAGACCCGGCAGGCAACAGCTGTGAGGAGACGGATCCATCAAAGATAACGCTGAGGGGTCTACGCCGTGTGTCCGGCAGGTTTTGCCATCATGGAGTCTGGCGCGTCAGGTGGCACGCGGAAACAGGAGCAACATGGGTAACCGGCAGGAGGCGCACCACGGAACACGAGATACGAGACCAACACCAGCCTCCCTTTGAGAGACACTTTTTTTCCTTCCCCACTTCTCCTTTTGTTCATGCAGACTTCAAAACGTCCTTCGGTGGAAGGCTCAAACGCTCCATGTGCAAAAAAACATTGGGCACATGTCAGCTCGTGCAACGTGCACACAGATGCTGACAGTGTAATTCAGGGAGTGGCGATGTCAAAGGGAAAAAAATATTTTTCCTGATTTCCCCCCCCAAAAGCTTCAATCCAACCATTCGAGTGAATGTGATTAACATGTTTCGTCTGCTGGAGGCAACAACTTCACAGATAATGTAGCTGCATAACAACAGTGCACATACGAAATATCTGATAACCACTGCGGCTCCACATGTGACAGTGTGCTACGGTGCGCTCGTGCCCCGGGGGGACATGGCGCCAAAGTGAGCCAGAAGTGACAGGAACACGGGAGCGCTTTGATAGCGCCTTGCACGTTGTGGGAGTAAACATGAGACGAACACAGTGAGATGTATTGAACCGAAAACAAAATAAATGAGCGCGCTTAAGCGGGGAATAATAAATGACCAACTCTTTTTATACAAGTGTCCCCTGATGTGAGGCCCGAGACGAGACGTCTCCGTTAAGATTGACACAACACACGCCGCCTGACGCAAGCAAAGGCAACACATGTTGGTGTGTTGCCTTTGCCCCGAAAAGGAACAAATAGAGGGGAAGAAAAAGAACACTGCACGCATTAAAAGATCGAGGTTTCCTTCTACCTCGTCCTAATGACAGATGCCAGCGCGAGTGGCACGCGGGATCCCGTGCCATTTGGCAGGGAGCGGGGCTGCCATACGCAAGCTGTGACATATTGTGACTGCACAGCGAAGAACGCGATTTACTGCCGCAACACAGCGGCGTGCGTTTCTGCTGAGCTGTCAGTGCGCGCAGTCCTCTCGTTACCACTGGAATTTATGTCGCCACGTAAATAATTAAAGAGCTGCGCTTTGTTCCGCAGCGTTAAAAGAATGCGGCGCCCGCGCCACAGCAGGAGCTCTGATTTCCCCTTATAGAAATGTGACCACTGTGATGTCCTGGAGGCTTCCTTCGGGTCCGGTCGGTTCGATGGGAGGGGCGGGGGGGGCAGGCGCCTGGCGGCAACCTGGGAAATTGGCAAAGTAGTAAAACGTATGGGACCGTGATGGATGGTTTGGAAGAAGGATGTGGGGTAATATTTTGGGAGGGGAAAATCTAATTTTCTCAAAGCTACCTTAAGGGAAAAATGAACTCAATCAAACATGAATGTAATCAAACACGCCATCGCTCTTTGCAGCTGCAGAGCTCTCTCTCTCTCTCTCATCACTCCATAAACAGAGACACATCAGCCAGAGCGGTGGAGGTCACTCAGGGTTTACATTAAACAAGTGCATGAGGGAACCACTTTATTGCTTCTGTCTGATCAAATAACACGTTTTATTTATTTATTTTTACTTTTACCGGCTAAAGGCTCACATTAACGTTGTGAGGGCTGCTTCATGAGATGGTGTGTCCTCTTTAATCAATTATTCATTTTTTTTTCACTGTAGGAACTAGCCGTTGGTAATATTCTTCAGGATGCTGAAGGAGGTATGGGCTGAATTGTTTATTTTGTCTGTGATGAAGTTTCAAAAGGGCACAAAGCCCAATCTGTGACACAGCGGGTAGAGAAAGCTTCTCGGGGAGAACAGAAGTGCTGTTTTCTATCACACTGATGTTTTATAGACAACCGAAAGCATAGCTGAGCCATGTCCACTGTCAATATCCTGTGACTGAAGTGCATGTTAAATATGGAATTATTCGGGTGCATGAAGGGACTAACAAAACTAGTTTGAGGTGACCATTGCTTTGCAAGTGAAAAACTAATTTCAGTCTGCTGTTTCAAAAATAAATGACTACTTGACTGGCCATCAACAGGCATGATGGATCAGATAATGTAACCTGGCAAAGTGGCTTAAATACTAGTTATATAATCATGAAACCAGACTTCAGTACAAAAGTACATCTTCCTTTCAATTGAACTCAATTTGTAGCCTTTCCTAGTAATTCTGCTGGGTTTAACCATCTATAATTATACAAGTGAGTTATATAAGTATAAGCCTATAATGTGTCTCTCTATATTCACTCTTTCCAAATGAGGAATATTCACATGCATGTGATGCTGCCACTAGAGTCAACATACCAGTCATGGAGCTCACGTTTTTTTTTTTTTTTTTTTTACTTCCACTGCAGGGACAAGGGCGGCACAATGAAAACAGATTTTTTTAAGAGAAGGATTTGCTCAAATTGCAATTCCCCTGAATGCTGCCGCATGATAAATAATGTTTACCAACGGCCAATTACCATATGAAGGGATATAACAAGCTGAAGTGCGGTAGTGCGGAATGAATAGGAGAGGAAAATGTTCCGAGGTTCACACAAAGGTCTCTTCCATTAAGGATCAACAAGTTATGAAAGACCGGCAGGATGAAAGGTTCGGATTTCTCGTGCACATTTCCTGTGTGCTGATGGAAACGTGTCAAAAGCCAAATTAATCCAAATGCAATGATTGCCTTGGCTTTCAACATTCATGAATAGTAACCCTGCTTTTAAAAATGACAGTCTGTGTCTCCCACACCTGTACGCCTCTTACCAAAAGTATGTGCTGAGTGTTTTTTGTAATCTCTGGCTGGAGCCTGGAAAATGCTCTGAATAACAGAGGACCATTGGTAGAGATCCCAACTCCACGGGAGGACTGGCGGTGCATTATTTCCTTTGCTCTCAGCGATCCCCCGTTTGCGTAGCGTCCATCTACTCCAGCAGAACCACGCATGGCCTGTATGAGCCTTTGCAGTATTCTAAGAATACGCTAAGGCTCCCTGTCAGTTCATTAACAAAAAAAGGGGCAAGAGCCGATGAAAGGAAAATCGCTCGTGGGAGAGGAAAAAACCTACACTAAATCAAAGAACAAAAACAAATCTATAATATAAACACTAGCTGAGGCGAGGAGTCACACGGTGGTTCCATGACATGGGACAAGACGAACTGGCACAGGACAAAGGGAGGCTCAGACAATATATGCACACACAGGGTAGGGGCACAGGTGGAAACAATCGGGGGCAGGGCAGACAATCAGACAGACACAGGAGGAAGGGGCAAGTTGCCTGACACAAGAGGAGGGTTAAATTTTCAAAATAAAACATGGACAAGACAGACACGAGACAACTTCACGAACATATTTTCCTGGACATGACACTCCCGTTGTGTGGGGCACATTTCATTTCATTTTATTGGATTCCTTGTGATTGTGTGAAAATGGCTGCTCCACGCAACAACGGTGTCTCAAATAAATCCCTCAATCAGACTACCCATCTCCTATCTGTGAACATGTTGCTTGATGCGTTGGTAATAATAATACGTTTTCCGACTTGTTGAACTAGAGGGCCGTCAGTTAAAGCAGCTCCAGTCACGCAGCGTGGGTACTGATAAGGCGAAGCGCTGACATTGAAGGTGATTGATTTCGGTTGGAAGAAAAGGTTGTGTTTAATGACTTGCAAGTGCTTCGTGCCCGCTTAGATCCATTCCAATCTCCGGCAGGTAAATATCAGACCCAACAGTTTAATCAAAGCGATTCAATTAGAGCTTTACTCCCCCTCTCAATGTTCTGTAAGGTAAAGACACAAGTCTCGGTACGTGATCACTGAGCTCTTCGGTATATTCGGATGACCCTGATTTTCTAACTGTGTCGACCCGACTTGTGCCGCACGGAAGGTTGAAGTAATGCGGGGCAACAGGCCCCCGGCTCCCGCTGGCAAAGCCTGAGACAAGCTCTCCAGCTTCTGCACGCCGGACTCCAAAGAGCAACTCTTGCTTAGACTTGCCCGTCATAAAAAAAAGTCACTGAATAACAAAGAAAATAAACACCTGAAAGACTAAAATAGACTCGCTGTCTGGCACCCTCGTTCATGTCAATCCCAGATTCCTGCCCTGACATGAAGGTGTATGGTTTTATTTAGTTAAGGACAGCGCAAAGGGCTCTGAGTGGCGATGTCGTCTACAGTTGTCGGTATTCTCTGCTGGCTTTACGGTCTTGGGTCGCTGAGACCTTCACACGTGTTACCGAGGGCCACAGGATCAGTCAAAGCACTCAAGCTGCTGCCCGGGAAAAGAAAGCGCCGAAAACTTGAAGCAATAACCTTTCTTTAGGGACCACTTCGGCCCTATTGTGCACACAGGCTACAGAGGTACTTAAGGAGACACTCATTTCACTCTTCTATTAACTGCCAGTACCCTTGTCTCCGTCCTCAAGTGCATTGATTTGTCACAGGAGCGGGGCCTCGTGCTAGGTTCAGAGTGAGAGCCGTTCCCAAACAAGAGGGGGATTGGCTAAATGAATCCAAAATGAAATGAATCACCCGAATACATGGTTCAGCAGGTTAAATGACTTGGAAGCTCTGGAGCTTCTTCCCATTGTCTTTTTTCTGAGCAATATTGGTCAAAAAGACGGTGTGTTGTATTGAAGTCTATGAGAAAAAGTCAATGCTGCTCACTCGACTTATTCCTAAAGTGAACCTTGTTCATAACGACCATAATGCAGAGTATACTTCAGGGCGGGCTTACCGCGATTGACAGGTCTCCGCAGCCGCCTCTACGTCACTCAGTTTGTACCTGCTCCATCCCAAAAGGACTCCTTTAGTCCACAATCAAAAGGAGTCACACACAGATATCACAAACTCTCCATCATACCATTGCTCTATTTATAAGCCTCCCCATACCCCAGCCCTGCTCTCCAGGGAGGTCATTAATCTGCCTCTCTGTCACTTCTGTGGCGCCCCACAAAAAGTCCATCAAAACTGGACTGCAGGCCGCTTATCTACAAGTATACATTTGCTCCACGAGAAATCATAGCCGCGTGTATTCTTGTGAGAAAAGAAGTCATTTAATTATCGCCTCATGAAGTGCTGTAAGAAGCCCATAAGACGGATGCCCCTATTTATTTATTGTTTGGTTTTCTTGTGGGTTAGTTTAAGACACAAATTAATTATTTCCAACAGAGTTTCACATTCATGCAGCAGTTCATAACTAACAGCTGTGTATAATAGGACAAAGCCAACTTATCTTAAGGGCTTATACACCTGAGACAATTCAACACTCCACAGTATTGATTTTACTTTTTCTTTTTAATATTCTTCATTACCTTCCAACGGTTCGAGTGTACAGAAGATATACGGGAGGGAACCAAGTTGACGACCAGATGCTCCCCCCGTGTCGATAAAATGTCCTCTAGATAAATGCGAGGCATTCTGTTACTCTGATAACCTCGGGCTGCTTCGTGTGTGGCGTTTCACTCCCAGCTCCTGTCCCGGCATTTATCAGGGGACTTCTATAGTAGGCCGACCCCTTGACCTGCACGGGGCTTATATATGGTGCTTTTCATTCCAGGCATAGTGCCACGGTGGCTGTGAAAGGTGTTTAATGAACTGTCTTGTAAGGAGAAGGTTGTGCTTGCCCATCAGCACTCAGCCGTCCTCCCCGTTTCTGCATCACTTTCTTATTTACAGCCATATCTCTGCTGCTTTTTGCTGAGCTCTGGAGTTTTCCCCAAATTGAAAAGCCCTGGAGGGGTGAATGGTCCATCTGTGAGACGATACATCATTTGTGGGGATTTGCATGTTACAGTATGAAAAGAAAAATGCATGGTGGGGGATACTTGCATCTTATCCACCTGAGGTTAAACAACTAATTTGTCGGTGCACAAAAAAATAGAAAGCTAGTGTTGATGTTGAAAGCTAAATTAGATAGATACAACATGACTTTCCTTATTGGTCTGTAACACAAGCCACTGGTCAACGACCCTTTATTTAGTGTTTAGAGGTTAGTGCTAACCATGAATGATATTGTACTTTTGTGTTTACAGAGTGCATTTTAAGTCAGGAGAACACTCAGGACATCCTAAAAAGGCAAATTAGCACGATGTATTTCTTGATGTGCTTTAAATGGCCTTGTTCCTCTCAGATAGTGAACATTTCTCCTTTAATATAATAAATAGCAATTGACAGTTTAAATGAAGGATATACATACATATATTTACTCACAGTATCCATTGGAGGCGCTCCTGTTCTGCCTACATTTGAAAGGAATCAGAGCTTCCCATTACGCTGATGGATGTACCAAGCCTGCTCAGTGACCAATACAATTATCTAGGGAGTGTCTCAAAGGTTAAAATGGTCAAATATCAGATTATGGGAGCCTTTGGTGTAAGGTTTACATCATCCAGTGCAGCTGAAAAACCCAGAGTCGACCCAGAGTGGTGACTTCAAAAGAGAATAAGATAAATTTGTTTGAATGAGGTCCAGACTGGAGCCACCGCTGATTGGAGTGTCCCAACCGACGTCAAACTAGTTTCCACATAACCAGCGAGGTACAAAGAGTCTAAAAGAGACACGAGACGCTATGAAGAACACAAAGGCGGTGAGCGATGCTGTGGACACCCGGTTAACGGCTTCTTCTCCAGCAGAGCCGTGGAAGGCCGCGCTTGTGTGTCAGAGACACTAACGCTGAGGAATTGACCACTTGAAGGTTACGGCTGGACAGAAAACAGGCTTTGCTCCTTGAGGGAGCCCTCCAACACCTCCAAACTGCGCGCTACACCCTGCAGGAAGAGCAGCGCTCTGCCGGGCACGTCGGCCACGGCTGCTGCTGCACGTGAATGAATCAACGCGTTCCCCCGTTAGCCAAGATGTGCCGCAATCACAAAAGCTAATTCCGACCACACAGGCTGTCTCGTAGCGCGCTAGGTCACCAACCTGAGCCCATGCACGCTACTTTCCCCCAGACCGACATCACATTTGTCTCTCCAGTTGAAGACGAGCCGTCGAAGCATGAAGGAGCGGATTTATGTGCTGAAAAGACAAAAACAAGGGGTTTTATTTTTACATAATAAAGTACTCGCACGTCTCCTAACGTAATCATCCGATTGGAACTCTACTTTATACCTTAAATGGCAGCAGTTTTATTTGTAGACATGGGGAAGGGAGGAAAATAACTTCATAAATATATAAGCACCACTCTATTGCTGAATAGCTTTGCGCTCTGAATCTGGGCTCCTTCCGGAACATTTAGGGAAGGATCGTGAAAAAGACAAACAGTTTACACCACCACTCATTTTATCTAGGCAAGAATTAAAAGTATGAGGGCTTTGTTTTTCAGCTGCATATTTCTTTAATATGTTCCACACTTTAACATGTCACATGCCTATGGGGATATATAGAAAAACAGCTAAACCCATATTGTGCCGATTTATTACTATCACAGAAACAGCATTTCCTGAAAAAACTACAAAAGGGTTTCATTTACTGCAGTGCAAAGCAAACACAATTAATGTAATGGTTTAAAGAGCAGGAAGTAGCCTGGAGTGAAGTGTTCCAACATTTACGGAACTGAATTTAATCAAAACGATGTTTGTTTCCTCGCACATTTAAAAGTTGCAGGCATGCGGTCCACATTAATCTTTAATGAGATCAGCGCTGAGAATATAGTGTCCTCATCTGTTACACCTGACCTCAATACCGTCTAATCCTGCAGGTAAAATGACTTAGTGAGTGATTTTAAGTCCTAAATGGAGGCTGCAGACGATCGAAAGACCTTGCGTGCTGTTTTTCTGCAGGTTCTCCTGAAGGCCCGATGCTCTTCTCCTTTCTTCAGCCTTTCGCTGGGTTTTACATTTCCCCGCATATATGCTTTTATCCAGTTGGTGTTAACGACTGAGCTCCAATTTCTTCACTTCACATCAATGACAAAGCTTGTTTACCTTGTTCACTTGGGACACATCTTAGAGTTACATCCTGGATTCAATTTTGCTTGCCTTTCTTGTTTGTCTTTGTGAAATAAACAGCTGGGTACCAGTGTTTCTGTCTGACCTCTATTTGTTTTTAGTGCTCCCTCTGAAATGAGCCTTTCTATTTCCCCCCTCGATTCCATTTCCCTCCGAGGGATCGCCGACACATTTTAGTTTTACCTTTACCCAGTTTGGAAGGTAAAAAACTGGTTGATCAAAGCATGTTGTGAAACTTAATGAATAGAAAATGCAGTTCTAGATCCACAAATACTTGAACCAATATCCATACTTTCTCCTCACGAGGCGAACACTAAGTTCATAGGAGTTTATTATTTAAATGAGAGCACGTCTAATGAGTTGGGAACATGTGGGAATTCAGATCTATTGTTTCTGTTTGGCAATTGAAAGGCATCTGATAACCTTTTAAAAAAGACAGAAGGGAAGTTTATTCAACGCTCTACACCTACTGAAGATGCCATAGCTGGAATTGCACTTTTACATTACATTACATGTCATTTAGCTGACGCTTTTATCCAAAGCGACGTACAATAAGTGCATTTCCACATAGAGATACAAACTCAGAAGACTAAGTAACAAGAAAGTACAATTTTCATCAAATAAGCATCTTCAAAACATGTTATAGAAAAGTGCCATTAAAAGTACAATTTAAGTGCTATCATTTGTTAGTGCTACGGTTTGCTAGTATTTTAGTCAAGGTAGAGTCTAAAGAGGTGTGTCTTGAGTTGTCGACGGAAGATGTAGCGGCTCTCTGCAGTCCTGATATCATCAGAGAGCTCATTCCACCATCTGGGAGCCAGGACAGCAAAGAGTCGCGATCTCGCTGAGTGCTTTTCTCTCAGTGAGGGAGGAACAAGCAGCTTAGCAGATACAGATCGGAGTGTGCGTGTTGGGATGTAGGGTTTCACCATGTCCTGGATGTAGACTGGTCCCGATCCATTCACAGCATGGTACGTCAGTACCAATGTTTTGAACTGGATGCAGGCATCGGGTAACCAATGAAGAGAACGGAGAAGTGGTGTGGGAGTATTTCGGAAGGTTGAAGACCAGTCGAGCTGCTGCATTCTGGATGAGCTGCAGTGGTCGTATGGCGGTACCTGGGAGACCCGCCAGCAGAGAGTTACAGTAGTCAAGGCGGGAGATGACAAGAGCCTGAATCAGTACCTGTGCCGCCTCCTGAGTGAGAAGGGGTCGTATTCTCCTGATGTTGTAGAGCGTGTATCTACAGGATCGTGTCGTCGCTGTGATGTTGGCAGTCAGGGAGAGTTGGGAGTCAAGTGTCACGCCGAGGTTCCTGGCACTCTGAGTGGGCGTTAACACGGAGTCGCTGAAGTTAACAGTCAGGTCCTGAGTGGGAGAGTTTTTTCCAGGGAAAAAAAGTAGTTCGGTCTTGTCGGGGTTGATCTTCATGTGATGAGCGGACATCCACTGGGAGATGTCAATCAGACATGCAGAGATCCGTGCCGCCACCTGAGTGTCCGAGGTCAGGGAAGGTGAGAATTAGTTGGGTGTCGTCGGCATAGCGAATGACGGAGCCAAGAGAGTTGGTGTAAATTGAGAAGAGGAGGGGACCCAGGACAGAGCCCTGAGGAACTCCAGTAGTAAGAGTACAAGGTTCCGACAGTGATCCTCTCCAAGTTACCCGGTAGGTGCGACCATCAAGGTAGGATGAGAGAAGAGAGAGCGCGGAACCTGTGACACCGAGTTCCTGAAGGGAACACTTGCGCGTGTGGTTTCATTAATTAACCCACATGGCCTGGCACAGTATCCCACTGCGTGCCAAATATACGTTTAGAGCCAGAAAAGTTTCCAAAAACACATCCAAGCTTCCGAACTCTCTCCTCTGGTCCTCGTGGTGCCTGATGTGTTTCCCTGAAGCAGGACGAGCAGCGGTGACAGAAAGGGGGAAGGACTAAATGAAACCTCAAGTGGCTCTCTGTTGGCCTCCTGCAGCCGAAAAAACGCATCTAAACTCCAGCCTCTTCAGGTGGTGATGTCTTTATCTCTTCTAGATTACATGAATGCTGTTGCTTAATAATTTATTTATGGGGTCCAGGCCTTCATATTAACAGATGGAATCATGTGTAGTGTATTTTGCAGCTGTCTGCCAGTGCATTTTAAAACCACCTCTAGAGGATGACACACTCACAACTTGTGAGGATCTACAAACAGGCGGATTTATAGACATTGTGCAGCTGTGTGAGTCTGTACTTTCCTTTTGGCATGTGCCAACAAGGTCGACAGATAGTCGACTTTACAACCACACACACACACATAAGTGTCATTGAGTAAGTGAGTGAAAAAGCTCACCATCACATTTGGACATTTGAAACTCCTAAGTTGATCAGACATTTGTCATATTGGCTTTCAGCGTGATTGCAGTGACCTCCTCCTCCCAGTAATAATGAGTATTGGGAGAACTAAATCAAAGCCCAATTAGAATGCTTTTATGAAAGGTAATGTAAGTGATGTTTGCATTGCGATATGACAGATTATGGAGGGACTTAATTCTGTCTAAGCTGCTTTTAACACCATTAAATCAATTTGTTTGATCAAAATAAAATACATGTTTTTTGTATTTCAATTGTTTTGTACAATCAACCACTATAGATTTAGAACTTAGATCAATAGAACCAATACATTTATTTTTTTGCTTTGTGTTACCCTGGAACCTCAGCGACAATGATGCCCGAGATCAAAGGTCACAGGATACATATGTATCCTTCCAGGAGCTGTAGAGATGTTTCAGTGTGTAACCCTGACCTAAAACAATACCTAATGCATTGACTTCTTCAAAACTAACATCGTGTGCAGCTACTCGGTATTTGTGACCATTTTATTGCTGGCCCCCAACCCCAAAACTGAATCAATGAATATTTTTTTTCTTTTGCTCTAAAAACTTGTTTTCTTCTGTGGATGGATCCAACTATTGCAAATTATGAAAAATAGTGTTTTAATGAGTTGGACCACAAAACGTCTCCTGTGGTCTGCTACCTTTCCAACAAAGAAATGTTACAATTTAGAATGGATTTCACGGTTAGTATGCAGGAGGAAATGAAGCTCGTTGTGAATGAGTGAATTATTTATTATTATTCTAAATATGCTATTTCCCATCAGGTTACGGTTTATGTTCAGGAAAATGTGATTTGATGTGAACTCATTATTTTTAATTCGCTCCATCCCCTCTGCCCATTATCACCAGTTCTAGCGATAGCACTGCTGTCCGTCAACACGCGTGCATCTCTACCTGATTCTGGCTACTGCCAGCGATGCAATGCAAAAATGTAATGAACTGGCTTGGGCTGGATTCTTTTTGGGTTATAAATCAGTGACACAGAAGAATGAATCAGGCATGTAATTATACAAAGAAACTGAACGGGCCTGGAGGGGGGGCACAACCTCTGCTGCAGCGTCGTTGGTTCAACGCTTGGCTGCCTCTGGCGAGGCTCGATCAAACACAACTGGCAGTGCTCATTGCTGTGAAGCATTGCAATGCATTTGATGTAAAAGATTTTAGAGAATTTTTTGATTCGTATGCAGGAACAGCAGCAGCCTGATGTACCGTAGATGGGTTTGTGGACCAATGACCTCATGATGTTGAAGACACTTTTAAAATTGGCCGCGATCGATGACTAACTGAATCTGACAAAGCGTGCAAGACTCTTTTAGAATATTCCCCGGAAATATTAAATCCATTCATATCCCAAGGCACTGTCGGCAGTTTCCCCCCTTTTCCATTCGCTGATGTCTCAGAACTATTGCAGTAGAAAATGTGTGTGGCTTTGGGAGAGGAGAAGAAGAGGGTACCAGCTCAGGGACATTGAATGCCAAAGAGATAACCGTTTTGTTAACCGCTGACTCCATCAGACATTCCACTTTAATCAATTATCAGTTGTGAATCTCCCAGAACTCTGATACCAGAGTGCTGGTCCCCATTCGATAAAACTATCACTCAAAACAAAGATAGCTTCTTCTGTCAATGCTTGACTACACACACAATGTGTTTTGTGCGGTTTAGATACTGGAATTCTAACTCACGGCTCTGATCCGATCAGCATATAATAAAACGGAGAGTAAATTGTTGATCCATAATGACAGATCCATATTCCTTTCCCTTTGTTATAGTTACCTATGGTCTTGATGACAACTTTAAAATTAACCTTCACCAAATATTCATTTTCCCCGAGCACAGCCTGAACGCATCATAACGAAACAGAATGGAAGGTAATGTTTCGTAAGCCGTTAGCTGCTAACGCTACTATCTCACGTTACTATCTCTCCGGTCAGTTTAATGTGTTATAATGGTGATTAAATATAACCAGAGGAAGGATCAGTCAAACATGAGAATTAATTACAACTTCCTTTCACATCTTCTGGTAAACAAGTACATTATTGTTAAAGCGATGATTCATTTATCAAAAATGCCACTTTGGTCAAATCTTCAAAACCCTCTCAACCTTTAGCTTGGATCATTTGCATGTTTAACGCCAGTGATAATTCAATTTGTAATGAGATAATTAATCACTGTTACCAGCGTCCAAATTAAGGATTAAAGAGTGTTCTTTTTTTCCAGAGGTTCCAGAAGACCTGAACAATGTATAAATGGCTGTTGGATACTGTGTGTGTGTGTGTGTATGTGTGTGTGCACGTGTGTGGGGGGGTCACATCACAGCCAGGGCTTTCACAGCAGTCCCATATTTTCACAGATCACGAAAAAAGGTGGAAGGTGGATGATCCACTAGGCTCAAACCAGATCCCATGCTCCTCCTGGTCCCCCTTGTCCCCCTGTCCCTCTGTCCTCACGCCCAAGAGCCCTTGAGTGAGACCCTGGAACCAGAGCAGCTCCTGATGACAAATAGCAACTTGTGTTTAAAATGTGAGGCGCGTTGTCCCTGACAGTGGAAGAGCGTGAAATAAGTGCACTCCGTTCACCATTAGGGTCCCTGCCTCATAGTTGACAAAGAGCCGCCAGTCTGAGCCATCACACTTTTGCCTGAAATTTTGAGCCTAGTTTTCTTGCAGTGGTTAATTGTGTACAGTCCTTTCTAATGGAAAATGAAGCTTTAAATGGCTTGTACTTTACACAACAATGAGGACTAGGAAATACATGTAACAGGGTGGTGATAAAAGCAGTAAGAGCACAGAGGGAAATTTTTTTTTTAATATTTTAAGCAGAAATGTGAAAAGGATGTTGAGCATTTTCTACCTAACTTGAACTTCTCTAAAACCCGTTTGCTGAGTCCCTCACAGTTCAGCTTGGCAGAAGAATCACAGAGTCTGTATTTACCAGCCGGCACATGGGAACATCTGCCATTACCAGAACCCCATAAACACTGCTGTCACACTTATGGATCCAAACAACGCGCGAGCCAAGAGCCGGGTGAGGAGAGCGAAGCGGCTCGGTGAAATGTGGCACATGGCACCCAGCCCTTATTGCTACATTTAGGAATTCTGAACGCTGCTGCCACTCAGTATTCAATCACCTTCAGTCATTTTCAGTCCCCGAGTGGATCGCTAAGTATAGAGAGCAGGAGGGAGGGATATTGGACGTGGCCTGGTCTGAGTTTCACTTAGCGCCGTGCTAACCTGTTGGAACGCAACCCTTAATGGCTCTGCTTTGCTTCCAGCCCATTGAGACACATACATGTGTCTCAATGGGCTGGAGTTCGGGCAGGAACCATGCAAATTATGAATGATTTTTTGATATTTTATTCATTATTTATATGGATCCTAAGCGCATTCAGTCCATTCTTTGGCAGTGAAGTGAGTGACTTTGCCAGCTCTCAATCTTACTGTTTTAAAACAACTATTTGAGTCCTTGTCCGTAACAGAGCGGTCACTTAAGTGAGATTTCGATCTCTCTCTCGATCGCCCTCTCTCTCTCTTTCTCTCTCTCTCTCTCTTTTTCACATCAACGAACACTGAACTTCAATCTACCGACAGTATTGATGTGCTTGTTCATATTTGACTGTCTAGGCTCTTCAAAAAAAGCTGTGTGGGTGAAGTATCTCCAATATGCAACTCAGCATCGTATAATTCCCTTCATGTCAGGGATCATCTGATACACTGTTCAGTAGTAGAAAATGTTCTTTACTCCTTCAGCTGCCAGAGAGATGAAGCCTGCGATCGCTTCACTCCACCCAAAGAAGTTAGTAGAAAGTTGGGCAGAGTCGCAGTTTTACTTTGTCAAGGAGGAAGGTCGATAGAAAGTATTGATAAGCCTATGGGTTGTTCTAGAAAAAAGGACAATATTAGACAATATAATAAATATATAATAGAGTTTATTTTTATTTAGGGACACCGGCTAATAGAGTAAGTAAATATAAAAGTCATTTGACTCTCTTTTTTAAATATAAAAGTGATTTGACTCTCTCCTTAAAATTTGAAAGTCATTTGACTCTCTACTTAAAATTTGAAAGTCATTTGACTCTCTACTTCAAATTTGAAAGTCATTTGACTCTCTACTTCAAATATAAAAGTCATTTGACTCTCTCCTTTATACGTCTGTGATAGAAGCTGTGTGACAGAGAGAAACAATCCCTCACGGCTACATGTAATCCAGCCAGAATCAGGGATTAGAGCTTGTACTAAAGCTGGTTATTGATTCATAACCACGTGACGGATTTCCGTCAGTGAGTGGCCTTGACACTGGGATAATCAAATACGAATGGAGGTCTGCATGCCTTTAGCAAAATATACATCTATCCGAATAAACAAGGTTGACTTTCCTGAGCTCAAATAAAGGCATTCACCAATCGCATTGTGTGGAACAGTATCCAATATTCCGACAACTCAGAAGCATGCGTGCTTCGGACCAAGATCACAAGCCTTCTCACTCCTTTATTAACCTTCAACAAAGAGCCCCACGGACCAGATGCACTCCTTCCATTCTCACCTTTCACAATAAGAGCCCGAGACATAGAAACCGCTGAACTGTGTACCAGAGGGAACTCAAATTCACTAACAGCATTTTGTCGAAAGGAAACTCCATAAATTAGCTCACAGCAATTCCTCCGCCTGCCTAGATCTCATTCAAACCTTTTATGAAAAATGGGGCAGCTGCTGCTGTCGCGAATTTGCATCCCAGGCAGAATGAAGAGTTTAGATGCATAATATTTGCAGCAGCTCCCCATTTTTGTATTGTTTATCCGAGGCCTTCAGAACTTCATACTACAAAAGGCTTTTGATTCGTAGGGGGAATATTCCAGTGCTGTGCAGGGAGGGGAAATATGAAGTTAGCCATGGGGAAACCTTGCAGAGACGGAGGTCAGATCCTTGGCCCGAGCATCTGTGTGGAGCTTGCAATTGTTCACTTTAGTCCCACCATATTGATCTCAGTAACAATGGGGCGAAAGACCTCAATGCACTCCGTGACTCAGCAGATTGGTTCAGCAGTTAGTCACAAACGCAACTTTTTGTCTTGGCAGAAACAAATTATCTTACCGACACAAACGCTGAAAAGAAGAAAAAGGACAAAAGAATTCTCTGCGACACAATAGTTCGATCAATCAGTACGGCAGGAGGAGCATTGTTTAACTCATACCTGGAGAAGCTCCCATTTCACAGCAGGTAGAAAGGTACCCGGAACGTGAAGGGGAGGTCGGCTAAACCGCTGTCAAATTAGGATTAAAACAAAAGGTTTTCCGTTGTCAGTTGTCATTTTAGTACAAATGGATGTGAACGTCCTGCTCCGCATTCCCCCCCAGTCCTCATCACTTCGGGGCCCAGGGTTCCTCATCTCAAGTCCCATTGATCATCTCATCTTCAGCCATCTCTCTCAAACTTCCTCCCTCTAGATATTTCTGTAGATAACCACGGCTACACGACCCCCTATAAACAGGACTTTGTCAAAACACTGGCTTCTTTCTAACTTAATTGTGCACAACGTAATGAATGCAGAACTTGTCTGAATTCAGTCTCTCCTGATCCAATTGCAGTCAATGCAAAACTTTGCCTTCCAGTTTGTTTTTTCACAGATGAAATATATACTGCTCCTAACATATTTGCAGGAAGTATTTAGCGGACTGTTTTCTGAGCCTGACTAAAGCTTTTGATTTCCCCCCCCCCCCAGAGCAAACAGTACAGATGTACAATATTTCTGTACACTTCTAATGAGCGTCATTACTCTTGCATTGACATGTTGCCAAATGAGCTCTGTGAGTTATTTAGAGCAAGCAATTTCAACATCAAATCTGCATCATCAATTAGCTTGAGACTCACATTACAGCAATTAAGCACATTTCCCAAGCCCATTAGCAATTAAATTGATTGGGGTGCGTTGGGGTGATTTAAGAAGTTCTATAAACTGGAAGGGGGGCGTGTCGTAGTGAACGGGTACACACTCTACTGTATGAAGTAGAGGGGCTCGCAAAGAAGAACATTTTACTGCCCACCCCGGTCTCTTTTGATTAGAGAGAGGCCTTTGCTGAGGAGTTTCATTCCCGACTCAAAAGGAGTGACTGCGTTCTATCAGAGGAAGCACACTGTTCGACACTATCGGCGTAGTCCAGTGAGCGGGAAAATCTCGCCAGCAAAAACACTCGATAAGCTCTGCCTGTCCCGCTTTGGGGACAGGAAGCTGAAATTGTGTGATTGTTGCAGCCGTGGAAAATCTCTCAGGTAGAAAAAAAGAGAAGGAGAAAAAAGCCGCTTATTTGGTAGATACAGGGCTCGACATGTCGCGGCGTCGCCACGGTACATGACAGGCATTAAATTAAAAAAACAAACAGAGAGCGAGTCGCAGGGCGATATTTTCAAATCAGGGGAAAACACATTTGCTTCATTTTGCTGACAAAAGATTTTCCAGAAAAAAAGTCATTCTCAAGCTAAAAAGTGACAAGAATGCAGAAAGTGGACGGAAGGTCGTATCATTCTGAACAGCGGCTGTAACGCGCGGTGATAACAGGACAGCGTTCACGTGAAGAGGAGCGTTCCCATCATGCAGCTGGGTGGCACAGAAAGGAACTGCCGGACTCCTTTCCGCTTCGACACACTTTGCAAAATGACTAAATATAACCACATCTAAGAGGGATAAATTCAAGGTGCATAACAAGCATGTGTTGCTGTGCTGCCGGGTTCCTTAGAACAGTGAAGCAGTCTAAAATGAGAAATTATTAACACCTTCGCAAAACACATCCCGCCTCCTGACGTCAAAGCAGTGCGTGAAGAAGAAAAAAAACATTGAGCGGGTTCACACTGTTAGTGGTGACGAGAGGGAGAGAAACAGGGAAAGAAGTTGGCAAACTTTGAGGGTAAGGGAAGGGGGGTTGTGGGGGGGGGTTAAGGTGTGCTTCACCTTGCTGCCGCCACCAGGTGTGTGGATCAACAAGCCGCCCGGGTCAGCGTCTCGGAGCTCCTCCCACAGGAAAGCGGCTCCGCCTCCAACATGGATGTCCGGCTGCGCTACTTTATTCAGATTTAATTACGAAAGGGCCGCATTTTGCACTCTGTAGGTAAAAAAAGAAGATGTTTTGATTGATTTCAAAGTGTGTTTCACTCTCTTAATCAGATTATATATGCCCCGCCCCCCTCTCAGTGATGATGCTCAGAAGGAGAAAATATTTGGCAAAATCCACAGAGTATCGCTGAGGTGCCATGACAAACAGCATTAGGAAAGGATGAGAAACATTTTATTCACGTGTGAGTCATGACTTAAGCCCTAATTATCTTTGTTGTTGCTCCACATCAAATTGTATTGAAAGAGTTCACAAAAAAAAAACTATGCCATACAAAGCAGCATTTTTCTTTTGTTTGAGTTCACTGTTCGTATTTTGTGATTTGAGTGTAAAATTGACACTTGATCCCTGAGATGGAGATGTGTTTAGAAGGCGTGAGGCCTAAGGTTTAACACCGAGCTGGACATGCTCATTTAAACCAGCTCTGTTCTGGCATGAAGCGGCCTCAGCAGACTCAGCCTTCTACATCAACCCTGGAGAGTGAGGAAAAAAGAAATTCACCAGCATGAAATGTATGTCCATATTTGAAGTTAGAGCATTAAACGCATTATTGAAGGTCATAAAATCTGGGCAGTTTACTTCTTAACGGTGCGCTGCAGAAACCATATGAAAATCACAGGATATATGATGACTATAAATCTGAAATAACTTGAGCAAGCAAAAAATTGAGATTTGATACCGACTAAAACCACTTTCCCTCTGAAGCAGGTATTTCAAGGCACGGCCTGCTAACAGAAAAATGAAACCTACTCATGGGCTCATTGTGGGAAAAGTCTCCTGCGACTTTCAGAAGCTGCCTCCGAACATCAGCGAAGCTGTTTTAACATCTCAATGTAATTCTTTAAGAAATATATGATTATGTTAATTGATATCTATATCAAGTTCATCTAAAGCTTTTGCGATCCCTCCGATCGGCCTGACTCTTCTATCAGAAACTGGAGGGGAAGGTGTATTTCAGCTTCAGCTGAGCCTCGTCAGGACTATTTAAAGCAGCAGAGGGGGGGGGGGGGCAACAACACCCAGCAGATGTTAGCTGTCGTATTACAGTCATGCGTTTTTACGGGAAGCTGCGGGAAGGAAGCGTCGCTGCCGAAGATGTTCGGCGTTCACACAAAGTGTAACACTTCCTCTCTCCTCCTCCCCCCCCCGTAGATCCCTCAGGTGAGCTACGCCTCCACAGCTCCGGAACTGAGCGATAACACCCGCTACGACTTCTTCTCTCGGGTGGTGCCCCCGGACACCTACCAGGCCCAGGCCATGGTGGACATCGTCAAAGCCATGCGCTGGAACTACGTCTCCACGGTGGCCTCGGAGGGGAACTACGGCGAAAGTGGCGTTGACGCGTTCATACAGAAGTCCCGAGAGGACGGTGAGTCTTTTCTCCCAACGTTTGTTTGGACGGATGCCGGAGGGGGTTCCCTGCTGTGGAGATCTTAAAACACCCGCGGGCGAGGCATGTAAACGCATCGATTCATCTGGGAAATGTTCATGATTTAGGTTGGTGGTGCATTGGATCTGACGAGGATGTGACAATCGGTGACAAACCATGACTTAAATTGGATGAACTGAATATGATGCAATAGCTCACTTAGCTGCAACTAGGAAAACAGGAGTCACTAGTTCTCTCCCTGTGGATGACGTCGAGTTCGCCTCAGCAGAATAAGGAATAAACAACTCTGTTGTGTGCAGCTAATCGCATTTCCCTGCTGTCCCGCTTCCGGCAGAAAAGTTCGTCTGATTTAGGTCAATAATGGCGATAATACAAGTAACTCTAATATCTTTCACAGGCCTAGGGCCTGAGGACTGCATTAAAAAAAGGGAGGGAACCTTTATTTAAACTAATGCTTGTTCAAACATCAGCCATGTGGTTAACCTTTCCATGAAATGTGACTCGCCTCTTCAGGGACGTATTTGTATCTGCTGGAGCACAGGAGCACGGAGGCGATGCAGCGTAGCATCGACGGTGTGAAGGTGAGGCTGGAGATCTGCCCCCCCTCCCCGAGCACCACCGTGCACTGCTGGGAACACACTCAGTTTTTCGCGGGGAGCAGCGGGCGGGCGCACGCTCAGCCCGACCCCTGACCCTTTGTGGAGCGGAGTGTAATCGCTACCGACGTGCCCAGTACTCTCTGTGCCACCGCGTCCCTTTCGTTCCTGCCAGCTATAAGCTGCAGCTCGTCAACGGTCGTCGTGGAGAGAGAGAGAGGCCTCCAATTTGTCCATTTGCCCCTGTATTAAGGGAGTCAAAGCCCAGCATGACAGTTTCAATATGATTTGAGCTTTTTTTTCCCCTTTTGAAAAAAAAAAAAAAAAAAAAACGGAGAAAGAAAAACATCTTTCCACCTACTTTTAAAATGATGGGATTTTATAATACTTCAGGCACATAGGACTAGTCCTATGATGCATCAAAACTCTCAAAAGTTCAGACGTAAAAAGGATAAAACCATAAAACCTTTTGTTGCAATAGAGACTGCGATTCCCTCAATTTCTTGCAGTTTTTGAATTGGTTAAAATCTTTAATGGAGTAAAATGCTGTTTTATACAGATATAAGTGTCTGTGAGACGTATAAACATCCAAACAAGAATAGGTCTTTTTAAAAACACCATTATGGCATAGTGTAAACAATGGGTTTAAGTTCAAATTAAAGTAGTTATTTTGCCTTAGGACTTAGTATGATTAACTAGGGGTAACTAGCAGTGGGAGAGAGTCATATACTGTACAATAAGATAAAGTGCACATGATAACTAAACTAAAAAGAGTGATGCTCTTCAGCCATTCAGCCCTTTAAGTCACATCTGAACCCCCACATTCCTTGGAAATGTCAACGAACCATCCATGTCTGAAATGCAAATTCCCTGACAACAGTCTGACAACATTTGACAAGCTGAATTTGGAAGTAAATGAAATCGCCTGCAGCAGCGATTCCATGTCCTAAAACACAGCGGAGTGTTTGAGAAGAAACACGCCTGGTTTCATCTCCCCAATGTCACAAAAACTGAAGCCATGCCGAGTCAAACATAAACCCTGACAAGAGTGGGGGGGCTGCTAGTTCCTCAGCACTGAGGGTCAAACAGGCCCATTCTCATTCACACAGGATGAGTACGATGAGATGAAACTCAGACACTTGATTAGACATAGAAGATGAGCGATAGTTAGTCCTCCATCAACTATTCCTTCCCTCTTGCTCATCCGACCACACAGTGACAGCGGCACCTCCGTGACGCCTGAACCGAGTCCTTTGAGTCCAGCTGATCGTCAGCCCGGGCGGGCCCGCCTTGCTTTGCTTCGGGGCCAAACATTTAGAAGAGTATCTGTGGAGTCTTGGGGCCTGCGGCTCCTTTGAATCTGTCACGGTGATCGTTTTCCAAACATCTGCGCGCGTCTTGTTTTCTGCACGCTGCGATTCCCGGGTCCTTTCCTCTCATTCCGACTTTGATCGATTACACGACAGAGACACCAAGGACGGGCGGGCGGCTCCGTCAAAAACCAAAGCCACAGGTATTTGGCCGCTAAATGGGCTCTGCGGTTGTCTGCTCACATAATAAAACAGCCGGATCAGAACCGGCCAAGCGTTCCATCTCATTAAGCAGCCGAAGGCCGTGCTGAGCAGCAGTCTCGCCCACCTAATGTCACACTGGTCCCGTTTTCTCTGTGTGCTAAATGGGGTTTTTAGCTTTGAATGGCAGCTTTGCGTGTGCATTTAGTTGGTGAATAAAATAGAACAACAACTATCAAACTGTACTAGAACCGCCAAGCCTTTTCAGCCTTTTAATAGCGACTTACTTCTATGTACAGCCCTACAGACAGATGTGTGGATGCTACACGCTGCGGGAGCTGCTTCTGTGCTACGATTCACTTACATTTCCACCACAATCAAAAGCGAGGCTTTTTAATTCTTTTTTTTCTTTTTTTGGGGGGGCCTTTTGCTCACAGCGTCCTGCGGTTTAATGATTCTGTTGAAGTCTAGCTGGAGGTAAAAAAATACCCAAATACATCCAAAGTATGCCTGCACTTCAAATATCCATGTGGAGTTACTGCCTGTCGGTTTGCTTCCTCTAAAGGGAATCATTCCACGGAGCCCACTGCGTAGGATGTTTTGAATACTACGTTTGTGGTCAAATAAACTCTTTGACAAAAGGTGCAGTTTGATCCCGGCTCACCGGAGTCGTCGGTCAGACCGGCTGCACTCGAGTGGAGACGGCTTGACACCAGGGCAGTCCATGTGTTAGATGAGACGGCAAATGACCTTTACAACGATAGGGGCCGGCATGTTTCTCCTTTTCTTATCGTGGAAATGCGGCATACTTTTAGCAACCACTGGAAAATAAATGTTGAACCATGAATGTTTGAACTCAAAATAAAGTGCTCTCATACTGATGATACAGATGGCGACAATTACAGAATGTGAGAGGTATGTAGGGGCTCATGAATTCAACTCGTCAGATATAACATCCAGTGATGCATTCGTGTCCACATGTCATTAAGATTATCATCTAATGGTTTTGTTTTTTCACAAGGTTGTCTACGACTTGCTTGTTATTTTCTGTGATTATAAATACCTTGTGCATTTATCCTGTGGATACTTTGTCTGCAGGAGGTTTACCGTTTGGTACTACGGCTACGAGGACAATAACAAAGCTTCCACTGGACTTTAATGTTTGAACCAGGTTAGATGCCTGCAAACAAGGAGGCCATCTTGACCAGCTACTTCTGTTGCTCTTCCCTTGTGGGAATTTTGTGAAAGTTTCTATTGATCCGGTATTGAGAATTCCTTCATGATGTGAAATGATCCGTGCAGCTTTTTGTGTTGTGAGCTCTTTCAGAGACACAACGGCAAATACAAATCAAAGTCGACAGCTGCACTAGAGGGAATGCATCGCTCTCCAGAATATTGTGCAGTTTGCTACAGCAAAGATGCGAGATTAGCCCGAGAACAAACAGAGGTGCACGCTCGCCCACTCAGTCAGTCAGTCAGTCAGTCAGTCAGTCAGTCAGTCAGTCAGTCACGGAAGCGCGGAGCCACACTGTCACAGTCGCTCTCGGTCACAGACGCGCGCGCAGGAACAGTCGCGCGGCGGCGCTAATTACCTCTGACACGTCGCTGTTTGAAAAACTCATGATGACACCGTTCAGCGAACAAAAAAACGAAAAATAAAAAAAGATTCCGCTGCTGACACACTTAGGAGACGAGGGCAAACGGGATCTGTAAATCAAGCACGCACGATCCAACATCAAACATTTATGTGCGTCATTAAGTTAAAGCTTTCACCCCCTGACTACGTCATTTGTTATCTCCTCCGTCAAAAGATTGCGCAATCCGTCGTCTGACTGAATTAATGGGGGGAAATCGTGGGGGGGGGGGTTCATTATGGAAGATGATTACAAAGAAAGAGGAGTGAAACATGTTTTTAGCATGATGTCCCCGTTGAAACGCAGCCTGCCCTTGATGCAGGTGGATCTCTCTCAGTTTGGGCTCCAGTGTCCTTATTAGAGAGGCTTCTTTCCTCAAGGAAATCAACGACATTTCTTTTTTCTCACCTCATAGAAAGGAGTGTGATATTCCTTTTTTTTTTCCTGCGGTGATCCCATTACACCTCTGCATGTGATCAAATTAAGTGGATGTTTCAGACTCGGGTTGTGGCGCACTTGAAAGTCTCGGAGGAATTGTGCATCCAATCCATTTCAACCACAACTATTTCCTCTTTTCTTTTCTCCAATCTGACACACGCTGGATGGATGGTTTCACATCGTGACTAATTAGACTAGTCTTAAACGACAGTGGAAGCAGAGCAGGAGAAGACGTGCACATGACGGGGAGATTATGCAAATGTCAGAAACGAGGGTTTGCGCTCCGTAGCCTTTTGTCATGAGGGAAATGACAAGAGAAACGACTGGAATATTCGCTCACCTGAAACGTTAAGACTTCAGGTAGAGCTGGAACAGGTCGCTGGGAAAGCCAGGAGCATTTTGATGTGTTATGATACAAGAAAGCAGAAGAAAGGCTAGTAAAGTAATAATTTAGGTGTGTGTCAGAAAAAAAGCTGACATCCGAACAAGCATTTAATCCACGACATTAACTTGACTCTCATCACGACTTGAACCCATCTATGAAAGAGGAGCCAGCACGTCCCAGTCCCACTGTTATGCTGCTGCACCCGTTCACCTCTTTTCCATCTCCCACCGTTCATCACGCCGGTGGATTTGTAGTGTGCAGCTTTCATGTCTCTCAAACTGTGGCGGCTTCGCGTCCAGAGGACTGCTTCGCGTTTCCGTGCAGTTTGAAGCTCCATGAAGCGTTTCAGCTGCAGGTGTGCACAGAGAGGTTGTCATGACTCAGAACTCCCATTTGCGCGGTGTGCTTTATCTCAAACACGTCACAGGCTCTCGCCGACATGTACAGAACATTCCACTCAGAAAAAAAAAACCACACACTCAAAACTCTAATCTGTGGGTTTGGTGGATGTAGCGTGACTTTCCCCGGTTTTCCCTTTGTTTGCGTTGCAGCCGCTCACAAAGCGGTTAGTGTAGGATGTTGAGGGACCTTGACACGGTGGATCTGGTGAAGGAATTCCAGCTGTTCCCAGAAACATCTCACCTTAGTCCACATTGATGCCAGAGGCCATAAGAATAAAGTGTAGCTTGCATTTGGGCGTTTTAGTTTCTGAGAGGCGAGGCTGCTGCAGGAGGCCCGTCTGAGGAATTATTAAAGGTGGATACACGGCATCACTAATGGAAGCGTCGGCTCAGTCCGACGACGCAGCAACTTTGTAAAGAACGTGGAGCATTTCTTAAAAAATGTATATGAAACGTGGGCTAAAAATACATTCGTGAGAGGAACATTTAGTGCAGAAACTAACTAACAGTGCAGTGACCTTTTTGTTGTTGTCTTCTAGCCATTTATTTAAAGATATCCATGAATCTAAAAATATAACCCTGTTGCTTGCACAAAATGTGTTCAATAGAACATCTTACTGCAGGACAAAAAGCCAGCTCTTCAGTTAGTAGCTGTTGAATGATGTGAAACTATGGATTATTTCAATGAGCGATAAAGCTTCCAATTAACTAGATAACTTAATAACTAGAAATAATGGAAGCAAATAGTGAAACGTGACCTTTGTAATTTCCCCTGTCTTCAAATTGCTCGTTTATACAATCAACCGTCCAAATCACGACATAAATAGAACAAAGAAAAGCATCTTATCCAGACATTTGAGAAACCCAAACTAGTAAATCCCTGAATTAATCGACTAATTATCGCAGCTCTGCTTTCAAGCGAGTTTTTGTTCTGCTGTATCAGCAGCCCACAAGAAGCCATTCATCACATCTCAAGCACTGGTAAAGAAACTATCCTGATGTGCCTAAGGACGGGGGAAGAATAAAAACCCACGGAGATTTACATTCTCTTTGTCATCCATTGTTTCCCTCCTCTGTTGTCACAAATGTCTCCCCGTACTGAAGGCAGCACCTCGGCTGACACATCAGATGGGATTGCAGGGCGGTTTTTTTGACAACGTGAGAACGTGCACCTCCAGCGCCGCTCCTCGCCCACGCGCTCTTAGACGGCGCCGCGAGGTGTGTGGACTCTCCCGCGGGTAAACAACATTGTCGTGGTGAGAGTCAGTCATTGTGGAATCTAATTTCTACTTAGTCCCAGTGAGGATGTCCGTCTGGGCGATTCTCAGGACGCCTGCGAGCAGCCCCACCGGGGGGCCAAGCAGGCGGGCTTTCATCATAAACTCAAGTGAACTAGATGGTCTCCAGCTAAAACTACTCGGTGGTAGACAATAACATGCAGTTAAAACGTTCTCCTGAAGAATATCATTAGCATGATTTCAGTGTCTGTAGAGGGAGTGTGTGTCCTCAGGTCAAACCGACACATTGGTGGAATAATCTCAGCTCAGAACTGTGCAGCAGCTGTAAAATAGGACAATGGGAGTTGGTTTTCTCGAGCCTTTGTGCTTACACTGCAGAGATGAAATAAAAGTTCTTCATGTAATGTCATGGAGGTCAATAAACAGTGCTCATCCTTTCATAGGAGCACCAATGTTTCCGAGTGTGCTTCTTTGTACGGCACCAATGGTGTGGCACATTCTTGTAGATTGAATAGCTTGTGCTGCTGTTCACTGTTTTAACTGTAATGAAACTTAAAACAAAGTTACTGTGACAACATCAAAACCAACGGCATCCATTCAGATTGTAGCCAGAAAATCTATTTGGATCAGAAAAAAATTAATCATATCAGTCGAGTTTTAATCACCAACATTATTATCTCTAGATGTATATTCCCGGCAGGCACCGGTTTGAAGGGGGTGAGTGGGATACACCATGTGTACCAGATAAGGTGGCGTTGCCATGGCCCCCCTTGCCCTCTGCTGAATAGAGAGGGTTCCGGTCTCCTCAGGGACTCGGGGGACCGCTGCTGATGGCGGAGCAGAGTTGCTGACGGATGTAATACAGAGACCCGGTTCGCCATTTGGCTTAAGAAAATAGCCACGCCAACAAATACTTTTAGTTGATCCATCAACTTTGGGGCCAGAGTGCGACTACGTCTCTGCACTGCGGCGTTTCTCACCTAAACCGTCGCAGGTTGTTAGTGGAGTCATCAATACAAGATGGAACATTCTTTTCTTTCCGTGAGCAAAGATTAAACCCCGTGCGGTTCATAACATTGATTTCAACAAGCTAGTTGAGAGTGCAGCACATGTTGGGGCTGTGGGGGGGGGCTTCGATGCTCCCTTTGCTCAGCGTTATTATAGCGGAGGACGTCTGATGCCACCATAGCAAAGTAATAGGCTTTAACATGTCAACACTACATGCTCTGTGTGCCTCCAGTCCCCCTCTCAGCTAAAATGAAATATCTTTGTTTTGTACAATAGTCAATAACCCGCTGGAGCCTCTTCAATGGATTGTGCTATGACAGAAGTGCAATCTTCAGAAAATACTGCTCTTGAGACTCATTGCTTTGGTACCGCTCGTCAGTCCATCCAGTTTAAGGAACTGCTTCTGAAACATTTCAAAAGTCCTTAAAGAAACGTCATCATTCTCCTCCACCGCTAGGCCCAATTTAAGAGTTGCGTGGCCAACTTCGATATAATTGACGAGCTACGTTTAGGAGGACAACGTATGATGAGGAGTAAGCTAGAATTCCTTCAGTAGAGTTTGCTGCCAAGTGAAATGACAATGGTCTTGAAGTGTTTCCTTAGCCTCCAGGTACTCTAACACACAACCTGTTACAAGGAGCGTAAGGTAAATATAGCGTAAAAATGTATATATTGGTATTTTTCATTAGGAATGACAGGCCAACACACTTTAACATACAATTCATTGTGTAGATGCATAGATAAACATTTTCCATAGGGTTATTCCTCAAACATTTCCCAGGTCTCTCCTGCACACACTTGTTTACATGCGCAGAGCCCAGGGGGGACAGGGAGCATGTGTTTGTGAGCATGAACTGATCTGTGCAGGAGAACATCGGGCTGCACCCGGGTCTCCACACACCAGCAGGCCCAAAGCCTCTGTGATACAACAACAACAACGAGCCACGCCAGGTCCACTCGGACACATACACCTGTTTGAAATTCATCTTAAATGACATACTGCGGGTACGGAACAACACTGTATGGAAGGACCTCTTTGGGTCAAATGACGAGGGATGTGGATGAATGGCGCACATGTTCGGCATAATGCAGACAAATGACAGCGATCGCAGGTGGAATTGGGGTCATTCATCTTCTCCCCTCAGAGATGAAAGCCATTCATGTGGTTCAAATAAATTGTATTCAATACCAAATTTCAAAAGCAAGTAGTTTGTGCTTCTAACTCACAGGCAGGCAGGAGCAGGTCAGTTAGTGTGTCCACATTCGAAGGCCATCTTTGTGTCTCAGGAGGGTAACTATAATTACATATTCTACTCTAATTGATCCCCTGAGGGAAAACATATATATATATTTCCGTCTCCTCAGACCTGCAGAGTGAGGCAGGAGCAGGCAGTCAGCGACTGAACAGCGCCGCAGGGATTGTGGGGGATTTAGTGTCCTGCTCCGGGGCACTTAAGCAGGGGTTTTGGGGGGGGGTTACCAGAGGAGGGAACTGGACCGGGGGGCTTTTCTGTTCAGGGTCAGTCGCCCTAATGAATAGAGCCTCGTCTTTCACACATTCCCCAGTATCTCACTCCCACTCACTTGCAGCTGTATTGGAGGAAAGAAGAACACGACCTTGAGCTAATGCGCCGATAATAAAACAAAGCCGGGATGCCTACGTTTTTTACTAATAGTTTTTTCACGCCTAAAATAAAACTGTATTCCAGATTCTCCCTCTGAGGAGCGTGTCCCAGCATGCACTGGAGGAAAGGCCGGGCAAGTTGCTGGTTCATCAACTGACCCGCGTAAATAATTTGGTTTACGGTTTACAAACTCGGACGTGATATCGTTAATCTCTGCATTCTGTGCTTTCCGCATCAGCTGCTTTTGGTCCACAAAGTTCTTGTTGTACGTGAACCGCTGCGATCACGCTAAAGAGGCTGTGCGGCGCCGCTCTTTGCGTCGGCCGATTGGTCAGCGGCCAGGCATCGATGGACCAACGGCGCCATTCAAAGCGGAGGAGAGTTTCAAAGCTCTGTGCCGGCTTAAAGCGGCTCAAACCGCCCGAGTGATCGTCCACCGTTTTGTAGCCAAACAAATCATCTCCTATCCCGACTGTACAATCAACATTCAGGTAGATTCAGATCTATGCTTATAATGTTTTCCTGCCTTACAATGGAAGCAGAGAGAGAGGAAGAGAGGCTCACTGTCTCCTCAGCAACGGGTATGTTTGGAGGCGTTTTTAAGATGCTCAGATGTTAAGTGCTCACCTCACTCCACCAGTAGATCAGAGAGTGTCAGAGCGGTTAGTGGGACAATGACCACAGTAGCGTGGAGATATGTGAACGTTTAAAGTTTCTTCACTTTGCAGACGTTGAGTTCAGACTCCACACACTGATTGTTACTCTGCATAATGTGCAGGTCATAATTGTCATTTCATCAACAGACACAAAACACACGAGGGGAACGTTTGGATTTGTTTGATGGCTGCTACACGTTTGTAATGAATTGCTTTATAATTGTCTTCTGTTAAGTGCCTTTAGGTGGTGGTCTGGTTCAGTTGAGGGTAGCCTGATGAGAAGCGGTGTGCAGACAAGAGGGGGGGGTTTTCTCCCTAATTACATCCTGTCCGATCGTAAAATGGAAACCAGCAAAGTGTTTTATTGAAAATCTGATACCTCTTAAGAGAATTGTTTCATTAGCTAAAATTATTATAAAATGTGTAATGAGGAAGACCTATAATTACCAAGCCCAATTAAAAGCCACTTACGCTGGATGAAAACGTCCTCTGGAGCAGCTTGGCATAGCCGGATCAACCCTGTGAGCGATATTTCACTGTGCAAGGACTGTGGAAACCTCCTATCATTAGGAAAGTACACATCCGTGTTATGAAAACAAAGCCAAAAAAGGAAGGGTTCGAGTGGGATTTTTCGGCCTTCGGATTCACAGACCCCCCCCCCCCGGCTGCGGCCTGCTGCTGGTTGTTTGGGGAGCGGAGGAAGGAAAAGGACGAGCGCTCTGCGTCCACTCAGCAGATGCAGGGGGGAAGTGAAGTAGCAGCGAGACACAGGATCCAGTGATCGATAGAGCCTCTGAGCTGCTGCTAGATTTCCCATGTGTCCCAGGCAGACCCACACACAGCCTCGGCTAACAACATCGAAAGGTACACAAATATGGCGAACGCAACCGGCTTTTTATAGCGCACGCGTCAATCATTCGTCAAATGCAGCTCTAACAGTGATGGTCGACTTCTGTCGTGATGCGCATGGATCAAAGCGTGCAGGTACATCTGCCATCGCTCTTATATCGACACACACGTCACAAAGTCCTTCACAGTTGGAGTGGAGTGAAAAGGTTTCATATGAATTGGAAATAGAATACAATTGAGCTCACTGAGGCATTTGATTAAAACGAAATGCAGGTTTGATTGTTGAGAAATCTGCAAAAACAATCAATTATTATTAGATGTTGTTTCATCATACCTTCCAATCTCCATCTTATATCACTCAGGCTAAAAAAAATATGTACGACTGGTCGGAAATATGTGTGAGGAGGTTTGTTTATACTGTATCAATCATTCATCTCGACCCAGTTCATGTATGTTGCTATCTTTAAAATCATCCACCATCTACAAATCAATGTTAACAGTGATTTTCATGTTAGGTTCAAGAAACGGCATAAATGAGTTCATTGTTCATTTGAACCAGCTTTAATGAAAACAAATGGGTCTTGCTTGATCTGCGTAGGAAACATCCCCCCCCAACAACGGACAGAGGAATCTCTCCTAGAGTGAAGGAAGCGCTAATCCATGAACGAGCCGAGTGGACGTATGAGCCACCGCTCATACGAAGAAAAAAAGAAAACAAGAAAAAAAGAACAAAGCTGAAATAGCGAAAAAGAAGGCATTTGAAGAGAATGGGAGCATCATTAAATGAATCCCCAGTGCACGACTATCAGAACAATGTTGCAGGTCGCTGACTGAAGCCCCCTCACTTAACCCAAAGCGACATCCTGTCCCTGCGAGCGAAGCGGCACGTCATCGTTAACTCAACGCCCCCCCCCCCCCCGGCTCTTTCCTCATTTTCAGTTTCCCGACCTCGTGGTATCTGAGCCGGGGGGCCTGAGCTTTTCTTCACGGTGGGAGCGTAGCTGCCGTCAAGTGAACTGCGGGGTGCGATTCTTGCATCGATTGTCCAACGAGACGAGGCTTTGTGCTCTGCCGCGAAAGGGAAATTCATTAGCATGCACACAATCCCTGTGGCATTTTGGCCAGAGCCAGAGCGTTATCGTCAAATGGTGCACTGGGAATCACAAAGGCCTTTGTTGGTAACCAGGGGACGTCCACTGCTGCCTTTAGACCCGCGTTCAATACCAAGGCTTTTGGAAGAGGCCGAGGGCTCTGGTACAACAGACTCTTTGGGAATGCTAACAAGCTAGAAGGCTAACTCAAATAATCAATGTCACTGGAAAATGCTCCGGGGTACACCAGAGTAGGATTTGACTGGTGTTTAGGTGAAGTTGTTTTTATTTGCCGTCCCTTTCAACAAATGGCCTGGATCTTCAGGCAAGAAGAAGATGAAATGTAGACAATCGTAATTTTTTGTTGTGGTTGCCTCGCACAAAATATAGCAACCTCTGTAATAAGAAAAATGACTCCGAACAAATGGTGGAAGTTTTCAATTACGCAATTTATAGACGTCCAAATGCTTCCAAATGCCCGTCTCACCGGCAGCACCGTAAACTGAATTGATGGGTCTCCACGTCTCAAAAGCTGCCCGCCGTGTTCAGGGAAAAGACATTTTTTAACACCTTGCAGCCCTCATGCTTTGGAAAATGGTCCCTGTGCACACATTATTAAAAAAATGTCCAGAGGGTAGAAGAAGATATGTGTCGGTTGCAAGGTAGAAGAAGAAGAAGAAAAAGAAATCTGGACTATTTTGAGTCAAAGAAAAAAAAAAAAAGTGTTTGCTGATGAGACGCTTGGTTGCTTTGCAGAAGTAAAAGGGCCCTTTTTTTCTTCTTTTTTCTCCTTTCTCTTCGGATTAGGTGGTCTGTGCATTTCCCAGTCCGTGAAAATACCCCGTGAACCAAGAACCGGGGAGTTCGACAAGATCATCCGCAGGCTGAGTGAGAACCCGAACGCCCGCGTGGTCATCATCTTCGCCAATGAGGACGACATCAGGTGAGTGCAGGGCGATGCACGTCTTTGGCCCCCCATCGATGCTCCCTTTACAAAATGAATCTCCTTAAAGGAGAGCACACTTAGCTTAGCTTTAAGAGGTTTTCCAATTTGCTGACATGTAAATGTCGAAACGGTGTAAATTGTTCACATCGTTTCTGATGTAGGTGTAATAAAATAAAAAGAGCTAAATCATTGATGATCGATTTCATCCCAACATTAACATCTCTCCACTCTCCTGTGTCCTTTTAATCCGAATCGAATCCTTTCCTGCAGGTGTCTTCTGTGGCCGTTACACAAAAGCTAAATCCCCAGTCGCCCCGCTTTCCTTGCTGGGACGCCAGCGTATCAATTAAAATGTATCATCCATAATGGAGACAGATACTCTGCATTGGGGGCGAGGTCATTAGTCGTAGTCTGCATCAACACACGCAGAGCGCCCGGTGAGGAGGCCGCTGTATTCCTGGTGGAAGGGGCCAGTGATTTGGGCGGGCGGCCTTTTGATGACGACCCGGGCCCAAGTCCCAGAGCTCATTGACTTAATCCGGTCCTGATAACGGCTAATAGTCTAGATAAAAAGTAATTACAGAAGGCCAGGAGGATTTCGGCGCTGCATTACTGCTCGTTCCTTGAACCCGGCCCCGGTGAGCCGGCAGGAGCCTAATAAAAGCCCCCGAAAGTCTCCAGAAGGAATCACAGACTTGAGCTGTTCTGATGGAGCGCTATAATTTCCTGCTTGAACCTTATATAAATATAGTACCTGGTCTTAGCTTTATAATGAGCAGAGAATTACCGTCTCATGATCTGAGCAGGTGGGTCCCGAACGTTCTTCCTTTGCAGAGTTTGCTCTGTGGGTAAACAACATGGTTTCACAACATTAAACTCAATTTAATTAAATCACCTTATTGTGCGATTCAGTGATGTGAACTTTTATTCCTCCACCGTATTATTTTACACATATTGCCATTTGAATTCTTTTGGCACTTACTGGTAAGAGCCTAATGAGCATGGAGGGGAACCTGCTGTTAAAGTGAAAGGGAAATGTACAGAATAAAACACAGCGCTTCGCATCGCGTTAAACTTGGTCCGTCTACTAATGTCTCCGTTAGGTAATCTCCTGACGAGGAGAAAACCTATTTCTATTTTTCCAACACGGAGCCCGTAATTGCATCTCGAGACGTGCTCATTCCACAAAATGATTGGAGACAAGACTCAGAGAAAAATCGTTATCAATCAACCGTGTGTCCCTGAGGTCATAAAACTAACGTAAAGAGACATAAACTTTGTTGCGTGACTCACTGCTCGCCCATTTCACATATTACAAAAAGAAATACAATCCGTCTTTATGCAACTACAAAGTCTCATGAGAGACGATGAAACAGCATATGGCCGAAAAAAAAGAAAAAAAAACTGAAGTTGTGTATCGCAATATAAAGCTTAATATTTATCTTGTGTTCCAGCACCTTTGGGGAGATATGTGGGCGGGTAATGCTTCACATCACATGCCAGGTGGCTGGATTTATATTCCATGTTGCCTTCTTGATGTAGCTCTGCCTCTACGGCGGATCATTTTTATTAACAGCTGCCCAACTTCCCCTCCATTGGCATCAAGCCCGGACCACGGTCACACGGGTGTCATTCCGCGGCGGCCTGAGGAGAAGCGCTCTGGGATTGGACGGCGCGATGGCTTATCGATTCTATTCAAGGGCCTCGCGGCACTTTGTCCAAACTCAGAACAGAATATTGTAGTTATGGAACGACCCGCACTTCCCCTTTAGGGGGCATTTAGATGGGAGGCGTCCTGTGAATGTGCGTGTACAGTAGATACAGCGAACCGCTGGTGATGTCCTGTGGTACAATCACACCGCTCTCCCCCCTCTGTCCCGAAGGCGGCTCCTGCAGGCAGCCAAGAAGGCCAATCAGACCGGACATTTCATCTGGGTGGGGTCAGACAGCTGGGGCTCCAAAATCTCCCCAATACTGAACCAGGAAGAGATGGCAGAAGGCGCCGTCACCATTCTGCCCAAACGGCAATCCATAAAAGGTACTCATGACACACCTCCTTTAGCTGGCAGGAGGCCCAAATCGGGCTATTATTCTGCTTTGCTTCTGCTAATTATTTCATGATGTGAGTTTTAATGAGGACGTGTCAGCTGAGCAGTGATGTGATTTGCTTTCGACGGTTTTCCACCATGAACATTATGCTGCTTCTTACCTCCACATTGAATAAACCACTTTTGTGCCATATTTTTGTTACATGTGTTTTTTGTTTATGTTGTGTGTGTATAGATGTACAATGCTGCTAAATGGGAATAAAGTTGTCTATAGATCCCAGAATGTGCACTCACATACTTGAGCATTGTATATGTGAAAAAATATAATGTATAATATAAACATATAGTGGATATTTATTGCATGCATAGAATTTCGGTATCTCTTTCTCCTTCTCACCTGTCAAAAACACCTAATAGAGTAGAACACAAATTGAGGTGTTATTTTAGGCTTCAAGACTATCATACAGCTAACATGTCCCATTATGCAGTGCGGTTTATGCTCATTGTAACTTTGTGTGCCAGTTTTTAATTTCTACCTTGAGTGAAATAACTTACATTTCTTCAGACAAGCTGCGTCTCCCTACAGTAACTCATGAAATGATACCCCAGCAGTTTGCTAATAAGTCTGGCACCCCTCTGTTCTTTCTAAAGATGTGATTTCATTAAACTACTTTACTGCTAAGCTAAGAGCAAACCACGCGGCATTGCCGATATAATTGATTGCAGAGCTTCTGTTCTAGCTGGGCTTTGAGTAAATACTCTGAATCATCACCAGTTTTCAGTTTATGGGGCCCAAACCAGTTTACATTTTGCTCAGCCTATTCAAATGTAAAAACCCGATTGATTCAATTGTAACAGCGTCTCCGTTCTTTCAGGCTTTGATCGTTACTTCATCAGCCGGACGCTGGAGAACAACCGGAGGAATATTTGGTTTGCGGAATTCTGGGAGAACAACTTCCAGTGCAAGCTCAGCCGCCACGCCGTGAAGAAGGGATCCGGCATTAAGAAATGCACAAGTAAGTCTCGGCAGAGACGGAAAGCACTCAATCAATGACCTCGGTTCCTCTGCGAATACATTATATGTGTGTGGTGTGCATCAGAATATATATTTGTCATCAGGGAGAACACAATCACACTCCTCTAATTCAAGTTAAACCCGATAGGTGCGGATAAGTGAATGAGAATCTCTAATTTTGTCCAAGAGAAATGAATGTCCACATCACCCGTCTGCTGGCGACTTCAATCTGCGGCGGGCGGCGGCAATCACAGACCTCCGCCACCGCATGCGCTGGAAACATAATCAATAGTAAATTCAATCAGCCCATCAGAAACAAGCTTACAGGGTTGTTCAAATCAGTAGGCTCTCCAGGCCTGTCCCAGCATGCAGTGCAAAGCTGCACCTCAAGTGGTGCCGGCTGACTGATTTGGAGGAAGCCGATTGGCTTGTAGGGCGCCGCCGGCCTGAGACATCAAATATTACTCAGGTCTACACATGAGTCTAAATACATTTCAGTTGAAGGATATTTCCACTCGATTGTCGGGTATCGATCACTCGATCAGTCGTTATAGCAGATTTCTGTAATTGCCATATTTTAAATGCTTTCTCGCGCTGAATTACTTATTTCAAAGACTGATCTCTAGTCAAAATACTTTTAAAGCGGTGGTTTTGTGTGATTCTTTGCAGACTTTAAAATCAATTCGAGCTTTTAAACCAACCAATTGTAGTAGTGTTGGTCCACTGGGAATTTCTTTGGTCCAGAACGGCCCTTACCAGTGTAAAAGGGGTACGAAGAGGTCGCTATTAATCTCCAAGAGAGGTTAGAAATGTACAACACGAGCGAGAAAACTCCCCCACACGGTCTCTCCGGCTGTAATAAGAATCCATGACACCTTCGTCTCTTTTGAACCTCCTCAGGCATCATAAACCAACACATAGCAGCTTACTCCTCAAAGAATTGCAAAGGAATAATTGTGAGACTGTTGGGATCCAATGGGAAACACTGCAGCACATTCCTTTATGGAGGCTCCCACTATCAAAAGGTCAAACAGAGAAAATTATATTTGAGCAAGAGCGAGATAATAAATCTCACAATGCCAAAAAGTTAGAAAATTATCTCAGCAAATCTGAACAAAAAAAACACTAGTTGTCGAGCCAAACAATAAATTCTACCATTCGCCTGCATAAATATGCTTGTTAACGGACGTCCAATAGTGTTGAACTATGTCTACTTCACATGGGCGTATGCACCATATAGTGTGTGGTGTAGCCCCAAAACCACTTCCAGGTTATTTATTTGATTAGAATACCTAGATGTGCATCCCGTACCCTTATCCTGCAGCCTCAAAATGTCACCAAATACTACAGCAGAGCACAAACTAAAATGGAACAACACGTGAATAGGACGAAGCCAGACAATTAATCGGATTTAATTGCCGCCTCTCCAAACAACAGCGCGTGCTCAAGCGAAAGAGAGATATGCTTCCAACAATCTGCATTAGCGGGTTTCAGGAGAATACGTTATCTTAAATAATGCCTTCACGTATCAGTTGTCATGGTGGCTGCTCCTGGCCTTAATTGCAGCACGCCCTTTCTCTTCTTCTTAGTAGCCTCCGGGGTCTTTTTTTTACAAGAGGTGCAATCATTTATCTCGAGAGATTTTTGCAAGTACTATTACCAGCCTCCCATTGTTCCCTTCGTAAGCACCGTCATTTCATGGGCCCACTTTTTTTCCTTTATATTAGTGCAAATCCCACAAAGTGCATCACATATTGCACAATATATTTAATAAGTAGGAAAGAGTAAGTTTTGAGCTGTAGTCATGCACCAGGGATTGAAATAAATATTTTATTACAGCACTAACACAATCAGCTGGGCACGTAGTTGTAATAATGGTGTGGGTAGGAAAAGATTTGAAGAGCCCCTGCCCACTGATTTATGAACCTTAACGGCATGGTAGTAACCATGGTGGACACGTTAAAGTGAGGATGTGGTGCAGATGTTGAATTCAGTTGCTACTGCTTCTCTTTTTTTCCACTGCACTTGTATCGGCTGCCCTCGAGGCCGAGATCGACTTTGTGTACAATGTAACCACAAACTCACAGATCATTTCTCTGTGCGGATGATACAGAAATACTATCTTAAGTCTCCATGTGTCAAAACACACCCAGTGTACTGAATCGTAAAGAGAAACAACAGTGTGCCACGATAAAATACAATCCCTCAACTGAATCCTCCAAAAGGATCATTAAGTTGAATGGTGGCATAGCAAAGTCACTGAAAGAAATGAAATAACATCATTTAAAAGTCATTTAAAATGTGAAGAATGAGGAGTCATTCCTCCTGTCCTCTGCCTGCGGGGACTCAGGGTGGAAGGAGGCCAGGCTGCTTCATCCCACTTAGCATGATAATGGTACTAGAAATGGCCAAATTGTAAGACACGTAACAAACTAAGCCAAAACGACACCGATACGGACGCTTTGAAGCCTCTACTTTTGGCGAGAGATAAAAAAAATTAATTCTATCAGCCTATTCTTTATCCTGACATAAGCCCATTTGGCTGCTTGGACACAAACATGTTAAGCGCCATCATGATTATTGTGAGCTCCCAATGCTACAAAAGGACTCAGATAGTCTTCAGATGAAGGACATCACTCTGAGCTAGAGCCCCAGAGAAACTTCTTCAGAATGTGGACAGATCCAAAGCTCGACAGGCCCATGTTGTTTGGTTATGGTTGCCTACCTATGAATTCCATAAACTGGTTTGGGGGAGGGGTTGATTAAACAGTTATTTCCACTTTACTACAGAGCGTTTTCTTCTAGACCATTCTACAATTCCAATGTGAAAACTGTGCTATGAAGCTCATACAGTTTCACAGCCAGTTTGACCTACATTCTTTTAAAAACTTTCGATCAGTCTCATGAAACAACATGGTTTTGGTTTCCACCGAAGAATGAGTGAAATCCCAGAAACCCTTAGTTAGAAAATACAAATGTTTTACTTTCTCACTGGTTCAGCTGGAGAATCCATTATTCCATTCCATATATCCATTATAAGTTGTGCTGATCTGATCCACTTGGAAACTCACTGTACATTCAACTAGTTCATGCAGCGGATGCAAAGAACATGGACCACCAACGAGAATCGACTACTGAAAAGAGGCATTTTGATAATAAAATGTTTACACTGGCCCTGAACATGAGATTGTCCATCACAGTTGCATTTGTCAGAAACGAGCAGAGACAACACATCAATCACGATGATTTCTGGCTGAACAGAAAACCTCAAAAGGAAAGTTGTCAAATCTACACGGCTGAAAGTGATGCTGCGGTATGAGAGAACATTCATTAGTGGTGCACTTGTTCTACTCCCGAGACCCGAAGTCACTGGAGCATTTACCACCATCAGAGTGGTCTGTGTCGCTGCTGGCAGCGACGGCTGCAGGTGCACTGCCCCTGCTTCACGTCATTCCAGCACACACGGCGAGGTTCAACATTTGAATGGAGCAAACTGGCTCCAGTCACTCCCTTGCTGCGCGTCCCTGCAGACATGAGTCATCCAGGCTACCAGACACCAGTGTGTGTGCCTGCCTGCCTGCTCGACTGTCTGATGTCCATTTCTCACTGAAAACACCAAGGAGGCTGAGTGCCACTAAGCAATGTTCTCTCCCTTGCAAACATCGAGGTTTGAGTAAAAGAGAAGCCAGAACCTTCACTATGTTGATGTGATCGACCTGCAGCAGTTTGTGTGATAGCTAAAGATTCATTTTGTAATGTCCTAGCTTAGATGAGTCCTGTTATTACATTTTTCTTCAAAGACTCTTTTGCAATCTGCAGCTCAATAAGCTACAATAGCAACAATAAGTCCACTTCGTCTGACCCGCCGTGTCTTTGGAGGCCGTGATGACAAGATCTATTTTTGTCCCCCAGGGTGAAGTTGCCCTTAATTAGAACAAGAAAAAAAAGGGAGGGGCTTGTTATGGCTGTCAAGCAAAGTTTGGCTCGATCCCGGTGTCAAGGAGTCTCAGACGTGAAGGCACATTCCAGGAAAGGCTGTTTGGGGTTTACAGCTGTCAAGTGCTTAAGGGGCCTCGAGCAGGCTTTTTGAGCCCTTCATGCACACTCCCTGTTTGTCTTCATTTCTGCAGACTTTGCCTGAGAGGATTGCCCACAACTCATAGCTGTCTGAGGTTAAACACTGGGTTATCATCACAAGAGGGGTCAGCCCTGCACATTCGATTTACACAGAAACCACACAAATTCGTCATAGTCAATATTACATAACTGGGTTACAATTACACTGTAAAAAAGAACTCCTGAAAACACAGTGAAATACTGAAGGCTGTTGTTGCCTGAACTTCACCATAAAAATGATATATGAATGAATGACATATAAGACATTACGGTATGTTTTTTTGCAGTTGTAAATTTCACGGTTCAAAACTGTTTTGTTTACGGCATGTGACTTTTACTATACTTTACTCTAAATAACTTTGACATATTTATCAGGATCAAGTAATAAGATATTTCCATGACGGTTGGTATAATGGGTTTTAATTGGGTAATATCCTAATTATATTCTGGATTAATAAAATATAACTTATTATTTAATAACTTTCTAGACAACTGGCCGAAAACCAAAAGATATTTACTCAAATGTAAAACAAGCCGTAGCAAATCTTAATATTTTACTTAAGGTAGAAACATCCAATAAGATAATTTGACTGATCTTTCTCACACACACACACACACACACACACACACACAGGGAAAGAGGGTCCCAGTTGTTCCCAGTGTCAATGGAAAAACTTCCTTTTCAGAGTCAGTCGCTTTGAACACTTCACTCGGTCGGTCGGTGAGAAAAACAGATCTCAGTCAGATACACGGCTTAATGGAAAAACTTTTATTTTCCGTCTCGGCGGGTTCTGTCGGGAGTACAAATATAAAAGAAATGAAAAAACTCTGCCATTCAATTTAGGCAAAGAGTTTTGCGGTGGCTCTTCTCCCTGTGCATGGAGAGTGAGATTGCTACCACCTGTGCTTTTCCTGCTATAGCAAGGCTTAAACGGCGGCCAAAGATATATGTGAGTTCTTCTTATTTCGTTCTCTTTTATGCCTTAAATATCAAAAGACCAGGTGGGAGAAAACGGGACAAATCGAATCATCTTCAATCTCATTTTGTGGCTCTTTCTTTTTCTGTTGAAATATTGCATACCTGTTCCCACCCGTAAAACTTCTTTACATCCAACACTTTTATGAGGTCATAAACTAGGATTTAAAAGCACATATTGCTACCACATTGCCAAATTTGAACTGGGCCAAAAGCCCAGAACACAGTTCTTTCTGACCTGCATGTCTTCGGACAGTGAAGGAGAACCGAAAGGAACGTGCACACGAAGGAGCTTCTGGCTTTTATCTGGTCTGAGGCACCTCGCCATTAATGGGCACCGCGTCTTTGTAGGTCTTTCTGTAGACGATAGGGAGTGTCACGTTGAAACGAGAGACGCTGCGACAGTCACAAAAGGAGACAGACTGTCTATCCGGGCCTCACTTTGCCGTAGCGCACATTTACAGACACTCAAGCTGCTTCAGCATTCAGAGTCCTGTCACTGGTGTTTAATGGCCTCTTCTTAGCAAACACTGGGGGAGCATATAGATAATAGCAGCAAGACAAACCCAAACTATTCATCGGTCTGAAGCTGCCAAGTGTCTGTCGTGATAAAAAAAGAAGGCGTAGATTTCATTTGATCAAGTGCTTGGTGTGGCTTTTTGTCTGGTGTGGCGTCGTCTCACCACACCAACCTTAAAATGCAACATATGGAACCTTTTACATATGTTCTTTGAAAGAAACATTCAAACCATCAAATCTCAGTAACAAGAACCGCCGGTAAAAGCTAAATTGGAGCCCATTTTCCTGAGAGCACACATATTAGCATAGCTAATTGATTCTGGTCACGCTTTACACATTATTATTATTATGCACGTTATTGACATAAGTATTACTTCAAAATACTCTCTCATGTGATTCTTTGATGGTTCAGATTAAATGAGTTGCAGTCATTTAAATTACTCCATTACTTCCGAACATCCCTCCCTCAGAGTTATCATTAAAAATAGCGGTTAAAAAGCTTCATCCTTCAATCCTTCGTCTGACTGCATCCACTGCACTGAGACAAATGCACCCGTGTGAGTGGCTTTTGATTGACACCGATAAGCTCTCAAGACATTTACACAGAGAATGAAATATGTCAAAAGTTATCAGACACTTCAACGATCACTCGGCTTCCCCCGTTTCTGTTGACAAACTCTTTTGTATCTCCGAAGGGGATTTGCTGCTTTTAGAAAGTCCGCTCACGGCCTCTAAAGCAACTTTTCCATCACACTCGGTGAAATAACATCACGGAAATTCAGATTGTGCACATTTACATGGTAGTCTTCATCGAGAAGGGAAATAAGCAGTGGGAGTGTTATAAATAAAATAATGGGCCGATATTTTCTCAGGTCTCTTCACAGCTTTTACAGAGTTAAAATATGTGATAGAACTGACTTGTGAGTTCTTTGTGACCTGTTCTCCTACTTATATCTTTTAAATGTTGAGCAGTAAGCACTTTACACTCCAGGGGAATGACAAATAAATGCTGCCAATACTTTGCATCAAAACAATTCAAGAGGCAACGATGCCAATATGCAGCACTTAAACTGTGTTGCATATTAATACACGATAAACAGCCATCAGCCAATGCACTTTATTTTACTTTCGGTTAAACCCTCGAGTAATTTCGTGTTCTCTGTGGTTAACAGTAAATCAATTTGTGACAAAAAAGATGGAAAAAAATGAAGACTTAAGGAGCGTTGCCATCGGTTCATAACCAGCTGTTATTCCTCAGGTTTCTATCCATTGACTGATGTGTGGGAAGAGGACAGCGATGTGTTATCGTTCTGTCAAAGTGACGACGTAGGTTTCTTGTCGCGATTGCATTGTAGATATAGAATTTAATCAACAAGCACCTCCAATCTCCAAATAAATCAAATCAAGTGAAAAAATGATGGATTCACAATTGCGTAATCAAGCCTCTTGAAAGGCTCCAAATTTCCCTGATTTTATTCATCTAGTTGTCAATGTTATACATTTTCACTGATGATGGGACACCCTTTATTATGTCATGTCAGTCATATGAAGGATTCTTGACTGTCTGATTGCGTGGACTGATCAACAGGGGATAGGGACATAATGTTTTTACAGCATTCATGAATCTATTAATTACCACTCATGTACGCACTAATTTCAAGAGCTGCTATTTCTGTGTCCTCGCCCCCTTCCAGACCACGAGCGGATCGGAAAAGACTCGTCCTACGAGCAGGAGGGGAAAGTCCAGTTTGTCATCGACGCCGTCTACGCCATGGCTCACGCTCTGCACAACATGCACAAAGACCTCTGCCCCGGAAGGGTCGGCCTCTGTCCCAAGATGGAGACCATCAACGGCACGCTGCTGCTCAAGTACATTCGCCATGTCAACTTCACAGGTGTGTACCCGCGGCTCCGCCCGAGGGAGGCTCCGCTGGAAGAGTCTGCATGGTATCACGGGAAATCAAGTGTGTTTGCAGCAAAGCCATTTTACCGCGACTCGTGTTTGCCTTTGGGCTTCACCACCACGCTTATGAACAGCGGCTTCCGATTATCGGGCCGCTGAATGCAAATGACTCCGAGCAGAGGCACAGATCTGTAGGAGGGTTGACAATGAGCGGCAGAACAGCGGGTCTCCATCACTGCTGATGATGTGCAGGCGCTGTGCGCCCGCCCGCCTTATCTTGTCAGCGCTGTGTTGCCCACGCAAGAGAGATTCTGCAGTAAGTGCAGCCGAGTAAAAACGTCGGGCACAAATGAACACCGTTGGCAGCAGGCGTCGGGAGTGGTTCCCTTTGCAGATATGCATCCGGATCCATTCAGAGGGTCGCCATCTCAAATAGTACCACACAGACACACACACTCACGAACGTGAGGTCACACACGCCAGCATCCGCAGGATCTGGTCTTCGCCGTTGTTCCACTAGCTTCTTTTTCCCCCCTCAGCGACCTGCTAAATCGTTCTAAAGGAAAAGAAAGAAAAGTAGTTGCTGGATATTTACATATTGTAAGAGAAATCAATATCCTCGCAGCTCCAGCATCAAATCAGCCGGCAGTGATAGCCTATCTGCCAATATAAAACAAGAAATGAACGGAAATGCCAAACTAGGTTTGAGGACATTTTGAAGCATCCTCTGAGTCCTCCTGCTGTTATCACTCGCCCTTCGTTTAACCTGCAGGGGTCTATGGCTTATGGAAAATGGTGTTCTTTTGAGGTAGTTTTCTTTTTGAAAAGATTATTATACATATGGCATATGTATTATTTGTTCAGCTGTTAAAAATCGAAAGGAGTTTATTTTTTCAACTTCCTGTAGAAATGTAAACGTTGGCCAAGTAGACAGCCTCTTCTTCCATCTGCATTAACTGCTGTCATATCACAAAGACCCCAAAACATTTGGAGCATGACAGTATTATAAAGCCGATCTTGGTTGAATTGCTAAACACATTTCATACCTGAAGCAGCACATTATACGGCATCGTTTTCCCCAGTCACCGTGGGTAACAAGGAAGACGATTAAATGTGGGCGCACAGCCCTTCGTCCAATCCTGTTTCTAGATGTGTGGGAGTGGCTAAGTCATTTGTTTTGTCTCTTGATCTTTGATGACCTCTTTTTGAAATTTTGAAGAGATGGATTACTCTACAATGTTCAGCTCAAGAAGGCAGGCCGTTCCATTTAGGTGTTCATTAACAGTCTCAACACATAGCGCATAATTATACAAATGTGGCTTCAGCACAGAAACAGGTAAGATACCTGAATAAAAAGAAAACATGAATTTTAGGCTTCCAAAGTTGAAGCACAGACGCATATTTATGGAGGTCATCACGGCAACGTGTGCACGACTTTGACCTTCTGGCTCCGCAGAAAACAACATCAACGTGTGCTGAACGGAGTCCCACTTAGATCAGTGTTAGTGGCTAGAACTAATTACACATCGGATGCATCGAGGGTCAAAGTCTTTATGCAATCAGGCAGAATGCAAAGTGAGAAAGCCCGCGCCACCCTCACACATGATTATACAGTACAGGATACATTTATTTGTGTGATAATTACTGGGTGGTAGCTCCGGGTGAAGGGCAGTCCCAGGAATTATTCACAGTAAAGGAGGACCAGAAGTAGGGCCTGCTGGATGAGTCCAGAGTTCAGTTTGCAGCTTTGATTGCTGGAGGTGTTTACCGAACAGATGAGTGGGGATTCTTACTGGTTAGTCCGGGCTCAACTTAACTAACCCCAACAGTCACCGTAAATACATAGAATATACAAAGAAACAAAAGGGAAAGAGGATAAAATGTAGATTTACGGATATAGAGATATAAGCAACAAAGATACAATTATTTTTGTAGTACAGATGGTTCTCTTTTACTTTTTATTAATGTAGTCAATGTAACATTTATTGCAGGGGATAACAAAGGTTAACTTGGCACTTGTGTTTACAGCAGTTCCTCTGCATCCCTAATGGATATTTAGATAAGAGACGGTGCAGCGCTCGGCTGGGATTCACTGCAGGCCCCATCTTCAAAGTGAAAACGTTGTTTACCTGCACTGAGCGGGCTTCTTATTATGTAAGTGGAGAATAAAAAAAGACAACAAAATGGTTTACAGTTGTATCCCAAAGTCATATTTGGCAGACAGATTTGGTGTTTCAGCATCCGGGTGAAGCTTAACCCTAAACCACAGTACAGCAGGAGATTCTTTACACGTTCCTGAAAAACACAAGGAACAAAAGGAGGGTTCCAAAAAGGTCACCTGATCCCAGCGTATTCTGGGAATTCTCTCATGACTTCCAAGCTGACTTAAGGAAAGAGGGGAAACAGAGGACTGCAGATTCTGCAGATGAAGTGGTGACTCATCGACTGGTTCCCCCTCGCAAATGTGCTCGATGTTCCCTGAGGACGTTTTAAACTAGACCGTAAAGCCGTGTTTAAAGTGTTGGGATTAAACGCCGGCTGTAATGTCGGGTTTACAACGCCATTAAAAACCGCCCTTTTTCACAGGGTGTGGTTACTAATTTCAAAATTTTAATTTCAAAGTCACCTGATCATTCATTATTCAGTTTGTGTATTTCGCTGCACTGACCAAGGCAAGCTGCCTGTGAAAAGGGTCTAGAACAGGGGTCTCAAACTTGCGGCTCGCGACGATATTTTGTGGCCCCCACCATAATATGAAAGTTTAATGTTATTGCGGCCTGCCAGTTTTAAATGAAATAAAATAAACCGCTGTTAACTGGTATGTGGGACAATGTTATGATGTTCTGGTTTTCTACTGTGTGCCTGTCCAGTGAATGCGGCATGCATGTGAGTGACATTAGAGGCGGGGTCGTGTGTGTGTGTGTGTGTTTGAGCACAAGTCCCAGAACACGCACAAAACAACACTTAAAACAGCACACACACATGCCACTTACAATGCAGTGGGTCTTATTTAGGCTATACTGCAGTGGCATCTTGAGCAAAGGCGACTTCTGTGTCCAGCAGAGAAAACGAACGGAACCCACACACACAATTTGTTAAATTGAAGGCAAATTAAAGGGACACCAAGGCTCCATTATGCACACGCTGCGCTGTGAGGTTTTGGAGCTTCTTTACGCAGACGGATGATTCTAAACCGCAGCAGTTTATAACAAAAGGTTACATTCGTAACCAGAGACGTTCCCTCTCAGGGAACTCTAGCTGCGTAAAAACGCTGTGGGAACGCCAATACCCACTCACCATATGAGCAAGTGACCGTGGTGTGAAGTTAATGCGCACACTCAGACGAGAGCACCTGTTCTCCAGGCGTAGAGTTAAGGTCTAGACGGTAAAATCTCACGAACGTGTGGGGAGAGGACCATCCTGCCGCCATGCAAACGTTGTGCAGCGATACTTTACCCGACAAAAGGGCTTTAGAAGCCGCCATACCCCTAGTAGAATGGGCCCGGACAGCCAAAGGTGCTGGCTGACCGGCCGATTCGTAAGCAAGTGAGATGGCCTCAACCACCCACTTGCTCATCCTCTGCTTAGTCACCGGGCCGCCAGTGTTGGGAGGAATTTAGCCGGGGGAAGGTAGTAGGAACGCCTTCACCATGCCGGGTGCAAATTCCAAGCACGATGGGGCCACCGAGAGGGCTTGCATATCTCCAATTCTTTTGAGGGAAGAAATAGCAAGCAGGAAGAGGGTCTTAAGAGCCACATACTTCACTGCGACCTCTGCCATGGGCTCGAAGGGAGCACCGGAGAGACCCTCTAATACGATGGCCAGGTCCCAAGACGGTACTCTAGTGCTGGCTGCTGGCCTCAGCCTCAGGGTGCCACAAAGGAAGTGGGATACCAGTGGGTGTCTCCCCAGAGAACGGCCATCTAGTGGGGCATATGTTGCTGACAGGGCCGCCACTTAAACCTTGATAGTGGACGGGGATAAACCTGTGGAGAAACGTTCCTGCAGGAACTCCAGTACTGAACCAACTGGGCAGTTAACTGGGTCCAGCTGTCGTTCCCCACACCAAGTGGCAAAAAGCCTCCACCTACCGGCATACGCCTTCCTTGTAGCGGGGTCTCCACGACCTCGGTCGAGAGACCAGATCGTTAAAGGCGGGTCCCCTCAGGGGTCACGCCCATAGTCTCCATAGCTCCGGGCCGGGGGGAACGTTGGACCCCGACGCCTGCAACAGTAAGTCCGCCCTGATGGGAATCTCCAAGGGAGGATCTGCGAGGAGCGATATAAGGTCCGCGAACCATACTCAGGCCGGCCAGAACGGGACTACTAACAGTAGACTGACGCCGTCCTGACGGACCCTCTCCAGAACCCCTGGGAGCAGAGCAACCGGGGAAAAGCGTACAGGCGTGCCGTCTCTCTGGAGACAACCCGCTCAGCCATAGTAACTTCACACGCACTAGATGAAGGCACAGAGATGAATGGTCCTGCCCTTCGGGTCCCTTTATAGCGCCCTGGTCCTGGCGTCGCCCGCCTATGACGTACCAGCTCGCCATTGGTTAGATTTCACACGTGCTTCATGACGCGGTCACGCTGGGGCGTTCCCACAGCGTTTTTACGCAGCTCGAGTTCCCTGAGAGGGAACTCTTAGTAATGACAAGTTTTGTTTGTGGAATACCTGATGCGGACCCCAGGTCATTTGAGTTGAGACCCCTGGTCTAGAGAGACAGTGTGTCTACAGCTGACCAACGGATCCCGCCTGTCTGGGAAAAATGGAATTTTAAGCAGCACAGCAATTTGTGAGGGCGCAGTTTGAGGGATTAAACTATTCCTGAGGTCAGTGTCATTAAAGAGCCAACGCTGAAAAGCTAATCAACCCCACCATTAGTCTGTAACTACGCCCAATTAAACACCTAATAACCACCTACGTCTAGGCTCGCATTTACAATAGAATTAAATTACAGCTCTGAATGGTGGTACTTCTAAATCAGAGCGTCCTAATTCTGATTCCTGGCTATTGTTAGGTTTACAGCAAAGGCCTCCATCAAATTCACTGGAACCACCTCTGTACTTTTTAAAGTTTAACAACTGCAGCATCTTGTGTTTTCATGAATTTGTAAACACATTAGACCTCTTGTGGCTTCGTGGAGTTCACAGCCATTATCACAACTATGACAAGTTAATAGGAATCATAAATACACATGTTCATTAGTTCTCATCTTATTTGTAATTGCATGTTTGTAAAAACACAGCCCCCACAGTAGATGAGTTAGTTTAGCTTTCAACAGAAGTATTAACAGATTTTTACTCACTTCAACCACGTCAGAGTTAATCATTATACAGCGTGCGTCCCCTTTTTGCTGCATTTTGACAAACCTGCAGCTGATGACTGAGGGTGTGTGTGTGTGTGTTTGTGTGTGCGTGTGCATCTTCCCATAAATTGCGTGCCTTTTACACTTTAAACACTTCCTATGCAGCGTTTCATCAGAAAATGAACCTGACCTGGTTAATAAAACACCCAGTTTGCTAATGTTTGCTGGCTCTGCATGAAACATGCAGTGCTTTTTCTTTTTTTTTGCTAGAGGTGAAACTAATCGATTAAGGCGATCAAATTAATAGTAACATACATCCCACTCAATTCCCTGTATTGCTGAGACGGGCTGGAACGTTTTCATAATTGCACAGGAGCTCCTGCTGTTGTCTCAGACGTGCCCTCTAGATAATGCAGCAGGATTACACTAATACAGTTAGAACCTACAGGATTCTCATCAAACCCGACACACACACACCAGCAGAAGGGAGAAAAAGTTTCCACCTCCAACTCAAGAGGTTGAAACCAAAATCACCACTGGGACTTAAAATCAGAGGAACGACGCCCTAAAATAAACCACTCGGTTCAGAGGTAGAACACTATACTTTTGGAACATGAACAACTCTTTCCCAAAATCAAAACCCTGAGGGGGGGGTGTGGACGCCATGAATATTTATCTAATCCCTTTGGTGTAGCTCGAGAATTTACTGTACGCAAAATCCAAGCAACACATTTCCGCTGCATGTCGAACGAAGGGCATTTATTCCTCTTTACAAGCTCCACATGTTACAAAACGCTGCGCATTAAATAAATATGCAAATAGCCGGAGATGGGGAAGCTATTAATTGCGCTTAGCCGTGTGCCACCTTTCACCGTGGCTTCGCAGCGGGTTTGTAGGTTGGCGCGGCAACAGGAAAGAACAAGGAACTAAAGTGCTGATCAAAATCCGTCCTGTTTTTTTCGTTAGTGCTGCAGAGTAGGGGCCTTGTGGACGACCTGCGAACAAAGCAATGAGCAGAATGGAGGAGTGAGAAATGATGCAGCAGACAGCAGCACTGGCTCTCCTCAGAGGACCAGGACAACTTGGCAACCTCCATTTGTCTCCCATCATTAACACTAGAACGGCGTTCGCCTGGAGTCCCCTTGCGGCCTCCTTTCCTCTCACAGCATTGTGGGAACTGCTCGAGTTCACCGGGCTTATTTATCTTTTCATCCTCAGGAATTGCTGGCACCCCGGTGGTCTTCAACGTGAACGGAGACGCTCCTGGACGCTATGAAATCTACCAATACCAGATCACCAACAACGCCACGGAATACAAGATCATCGGTCACTGGACGGATCAGCTCCATTTAGACGTACGGATGTTTTAAACGTTACTTAAAATGGTTTTGGAAAGATTTATTGTTGGGAAAGGCGAACGCGCCGAGTGCCAGATGTGAGTGCTGTTGTTCATGCTTAATTCCTCCTCCAAAAGAATGCACCAGGCATCCAATACTTGGTTGTTGCAGGTAGCGCTTCATCTATTCACCTACTCGTCACTTATCACTGCTATCACAGGTAATAATGAATGCAGCAGGCTTACACCGGCTTTTTAAGCCGCAGTCGACGGAATACCATTAATAATAAATCCACTTCTTCCTGGTTGTCATTCAAATTCAGAAACATGGAGGCAAACAAATACTTTAGGTCAACACTCAATGACGTAAAAAGCCTTTTCGTTGTTGTTTTGACTTTAACCTTATTTTTACATCGTGCAGAAATACACCAGTTCTTTGTTTGCTGTAGAAACACATGAATCACAAAACTAATTTTGCATGTGCTTAACGTCCAAATAATTTTTTTTAAAATTCCAAACTTTTTGAGGCACAAAGTGTACTCATTCTACTGTTGTTATGCCTCATTTATGCACGAGCCCCTGGGTCGTCGTTTCTGTTGATTGCCAAACTGTAGTTATGGTTTAACGTCACTGTGGACTTCAAGGGCCTGAGTTTCTGCTGCATATTGATCACCTTCACCTGTATATCACCCACATGGCAATATCACCTTCACAGCAGCATCACCTGCAGCATCACCTTCATCCCTGAGATGCTCAAGGAAGATCACAGACCCAAATCCTCTAAATTACCCAGATGTTTCTGTGAATAATTGAATATTCCCAACCCCTTTTCCTCATACTATCGTACTTGTGTACGATAGTAAAGCAACCTGCTTTATAATAAAATATAAATAACGTCAGGGAAACAGCACAGGCACACGATGCTTGGTGCATTGAGACTGCAGTACCGAGCATACTCCACTGACTTTGGGTCCTCCAGTCAGTGCAACATTCCTTGTGGAAGTTGTTTTCCTTTAAAGTTATAATTCGATGAGCTAACACAATCATGCATGGAAAACAACTGTGACAAATATCACATTTACAGTGCTCATTCAATCATGCAGTGTCTATGTGTGTGTGTGTGTGTGTGTGTATTAAGCTGTGTATCTGAGTGAGATCTGTTTTTCTCACCGACTGACTGAGTGAAGTGTAAAGCGTGAAGAGTGAAGCGACTCTGAAAAGGAGAAGGAAGTTCTCCATTGACACTGGGAACAACTGGGACCCTCTTTCCGTGTGTGTGTGTGTGTGAACTAATCCCAACAAGTGTTAATTGAAATATTTCATGCATTATGCATTATGTAATAGTTGAAACAATAAGTAGTACTGTACTGTAAACTGTGTTTTGGGCTCTCTAAGGACAATTGTAAGCTGATCAAAAAGCTACACACAATGACTAATTACATGGTATTCATGTACCTTGCTCGTGTTCCAGAATTGCGAATACATGGGTTAAAGATTATTGATACGGTTAGGTGGAATAAACTGGTCCTTTCGCTCTACTCTTCCCCTCCAGACCGATGAGATGCAGTGGCCCGGTGCGACACAGGAAGTGCCCTCCTCTATATGCAGCCAGCCCTGCCGCCCTGGGCAGCGCAAGAAGACGGTGAAGGGGATCCCGTGCTGCTGGCACTGTGAGAACTGCGATGGTTACCAGTACCAGGCGGACACGTACACCTGCAAGATGTGCCGCTTTGATCTGCGGCCCAACGCCAACAACACCGGCTGCGACCCCATCCCCATCGTCAAACTGGAGTGGAGCTCGCCGTGGGCGGTGATCCCGGTCCTCATCGCCGTGCTGGGCATCATGGCCACCCTGTTTGTGGTGGGCAGCTTCGTGCGCTACAACGACACGCCCATCGTGAAGGCGTCGGGGCGAGAGCTGAGCTACGTGCTGCTGACGGGCATCTTTCTGTGCTACGCCACGACGTTCCTCATGATCTCCACCCCCGACGTGGTGATCTGCTCCCTGCGGAGGATTTTCCTGGGCCTCGGCATGAGCATAAGCTACGCGGCGCTGCTTACCAAGACGAATCGCATCTACAGGATTTTTGAGCAGGGCAAGATGTCGGTGAGCGCCCCCCGGTTCATCTCCCCGGCCTCCCAGTTGGTCATCACGTTCAGCCTGATATCGGTGCAGCTCCTTGGCGTGTGCATCTGGTTCGGCGTGGACCCGTCGCAAGCCATCATCGACTACGAGGACCAGCGCACGGCCAATCCCAAAATGGCCCGTGGCGTTCTGAAGTGCGACATATCGGACCTCTCGCTCATCTGCCTGCTGGGTTTCAGCATGCTGCTGATGGTCACCTGCACCGTTTACGCCATCAAGACCAGGGGGGTCCCCGAGACGTTCAACGAGGCCAAGCCCATCGGCTTCACCATGTACACCACTTGCATCGTGTGGCTCGCCTTCATCCCCATCTTCTTCGGGACCTCGCAATCGGCAGAAAAGGTGAATATTATTTGGACTGTGGTGGAGGTTTGGCCTCATTTTACAAACTAGATCTATAGAATTCGTACTGACGCCAGTGTGGTCACTTATCTTTCGTCAATTGGAACATGGCAGCAGAGGGTCAATTTAATCCACTTGTGCTTGTTGGACGTCGGTTTTTCCATTTACAGTTCTTTCATATTTTCAATGTGCCTCATTGAGAGCAAAATGGCCACTCAATTTCGGTTTGTGGTAGAGCGTCGGCCTCTTGTGTTTGCGGATACGGCCGCCATTCATCACGAGACGACAGGCTTTGTGCGCCGCCGTGGGGATTAAGAGTCTTTTAGAGCCGCCTCGAGGATAATTCATTCACCTCAAGTTTTCTTTGATTGCACTTGTGTGCGCGTTGGAGTCAGTTTTGCCAGGTGGGAATACCGAGGAGTCGCTGAGTCACCGGTTTGTGAAGTGGCGGCTCGTGAGGTTTCCTAACCTCTTACGAGCGCTCAACACAGAGGAACACTGAGAAAGGAGACAAAGGAAAAGTCAAACTGAGGCCTGGGATTGGGAATTCTACGGTTTGGCCCTGCATTAAAAAACTTAAAATAGAATCCTTCACGCTGCAGATGATTTAAAAAAGAGTTTGTCAAAAGGCAACAAAAGAGAAATGGACATTTTGATCTGGGAAAGACATTCTTCTCAGTTTGACGTTTTGTAGTTTTGTTTTTAATGTTCTCCTTCAAAGTCTTACAAATGATTGTTTTGTACTAAATATACAGCAGCCCAACAACAACCTTTGATAATAGCAAAGCTAATTATAATTTGAAAGTGTCACTGGGAACCGTCATCTTCATTTACTTGCGGTATCAGCCTGCCGAGTAACACAAGAAGAAAGAGAATGATAAAAGATGGGAGAGTTGTGTTTTTAGCTTTCCTCTGCTCTCTGTGAATATGGTGAGATATTGATTTGGAATGAGATTGTGGCAGAATCCATTAGATCCTCTGAGCCTGCTGTGTTGTCTGTAGATGTGGCGAAGGCCCTTCAGCATCAACAGGCTGTGAGGCACGCCCCCAGCTTTCCCCGGATCGCGGCCAAGAAAATCTAATCAACAATAAAATGCAGCGCCTCACGCGTAGCTTGACTGTTGAAGAGCAGGTGGACAAAGTGAGCAGAGAAATCACGGTCATTGTGTTGTTGACGTCAGAGGTGTCAAGTAACGAAGTACAAATACTTTTTTATTTTGGGTATCTATACTTTACTTGAGTATTTTTCAGACGACTTTTTACTTCTACTACTTACATTTTCGCGCAAATATCTGTACTTTCTACTTCTTACATTAAAAAAAATCGCTTCGTTACTGCTATTTCATTTCGGAAGGTTTTCCGACTTGTCACGGTTCAAAAACACGCAAAAGAACTATCCGGATAATCGCGCCGTAAAGAGGTGAAGGATCTTTTTCAGGAGGCAGATCGGTGGTCGGGGTACAAGTTGATCTCAGTTGGCATTTAGCAACATGAACCCTTCTCCTCCTCCTCATGCAAAGTCCATGTAACGTTAAACGAGTCTTCGTGACCATGGGCCGGCCCTACATGTTTTTTCTAACTTTATTGATAATCTGGGACAACACAGCGACCTGCTAGTAGCGCAGCGTCTTCAATAAAGTGACGTATGTCTTAATGCAAGGCTTTAGAAATGAACACTAAGGGATTCTGTATTTGTTCAATATTTTGATAACCGACCGCTCCCCATCATTATGTTCTTAATGGACATTTTTTTCCCTTTCAATACTTTTACTTTTTTACTTTAAGTAGTTTTAAAACTAGTACTTTTATAATTTTACTTAAGTAAAAAGCTTGAGTTGATTACTTCTACAAAAGTATTTTCAAAACCTAGTATCTATACTTCTACTTGAGTAATGAATGTCAATACTTTTGACACCTCTGGTCGACGTTCTTATTAACTTACAGAGCAGTGTTAAATAGAACCATTGGTAAAATAGCACTGTAACACCGACGGTTATAGAAATACCCTATCAGGATCATACAAGGACCTGCAAACTTTCATTAGATGGAATGTAGCCCATTTGCATTCTTCAAAAAAACAAAACAACATTTGCTGATTTGGAGAAAAATTGTTTGCGCGTTTCCGTGGGAACAGGTGGGGACAGCTATCAGGACGAGGGATTTGATGCCTGATGACGTAAAAGGAGCAATCCTGTGTCGCAGAAGCTTCATAATGGCTGAGCCCTGTGAGGGTTCTGTCCCCCCCCCCGCTGCACCGATGGAGCGGATTGGCAATCATATCGCCGTGTCGGAGAAAATTTATGTCACCAGCGCCGATGGAGGTGGACAGGGTCTCGGCTCTCCTCACAGAGGGACTCCACTCTGCTCTCCAAAGGGGCAGCAATATTGTTCCGAACCCACCACAGGCCACGTGTAATCTTCTCAGGAGATTACAAACCCCCCCCCCCCCCCCACATAGCACCCTCCCTCACAGAGGACTGCTAGCACTGCAGAATGATGGAAGAAAATGCCCCATCACTTCCATTTGGCACTGACATCTTTCTTTTCTCTACTGGCATGGCTTTATGGAAGCTCATTCTTGCAACGCTTCTATAGATTAGGTCTTTGATTAGATTCACATATACTGTATGTGCATCATGTACACCGTCGTCAGTGGACAACAAGTGATGCTACTCATTGTATATTGTACATCTTTTGCTTTCCCCTTAAACCTGAGTGCCCTTATACGATGAAGAAAAGAATAACAGAATATCTAACTGACAGACATTTCCAAAACACTTTGATGGATCTGTGGTTTGTTAAAAATGAATAAATAAATGGCAAATAGCTTGAAATGTGAGGATAAATGTTGCACAGGCTCACACACAAACACATTAAGTCATGACCCCACACTGGTGACGCGCTGGTGGTTGGGCGCCCTGCGAGCTTTTCTCACGCCAAAAGACTCCGTCATCTGTGATGTGTGCAAATGTAATGTCAGACCAAACCTCAGGCACATCTCTCTGAAAGATGTCTGCCAGCTGCGTTCAGACTGTACCCTCCTCGCCTCTCGTTCATCAACTTCACAGGACGCCCCGCCATCGTATCACGGAGGGCGGGGAGGGAGTCAACGGTTCTCTAATTGATGGTTTTGACACCAGATTACTGGGAAAAGGCGTAGCGAGACAATGAAGGGATTACTTTGAGGATTTTTGTACCGTTCGTAAAGAGAATGCGCTGATATCAAATATGATCTACCCTATCGTACATTCTACATCCGCTGACTCGTCACGTTACCTACAACCCAGAAAACTTGTCTGAGCTCTAGGCTGATTATCGTGAACGAAGAATCCCTTTGAACATGCTGTAGGATGTGGCTCCTTGGCGGTTGCCTGCGGCCTTGAATCTGCTACCCAGCTGTGAGCTGCAGCTGTCACTGGCTTCCGAAAACACACAATTCTTAACGCTGTTGTGTGAACCCTTGGAGTAAAGACATCTATACGCAGACTGCACAGAGACCTATCAGGAGGGCACTTCTATTAGTTATGTATCATAAATAAGCAAACACGTCGATGAAAGCAGAGCTGTGGGGTGATGAACCCAGCGTGCGAAATAAAGTAAGAAATATGAATAAAGGGCACTCTGATGCGAAGCTGTGATTTACATGAAAATGTTAGCACCTACTATTCATATATTACTTGTGTGAGTCAGTGACCGTCCTTAAGGCAATATTAAAATCTCCTGAAAGCAATACATTCCTGGCAATCACACAGACCCCAAACCATTATTCTTCCTGCAGCTTTATTAGAATATTGTCTCTCCGAATAAAAGATGTGAATTAGATTTTCTTTGATGGACCTCTTCGAGCCGCGCCGGCCCTCCACTGGGTCTGCTCGACTCGACCAGATATTCTAGCACCAGTCGCCGGTGCCTCAGCGAATGAATGTCTGCTTGTGATTACAGATGTACATCCAGACCACGACCCTGACCATCTCCGTGAGCCTCAGCGCGTCCGTTTCCCTGGGAATGCTCTACATGCCCAAGGTGTACGTGGTTCTGTTCCACCCGGAGCAGAACGTTCCCAAGCGAAAGCGCAGCCTGAAGGCGGTGGTCACGGCGGCCACCATGTCCAACAAGTTCAACCCAAAGGGCGGCCTGAGGCCCAACGGGGAGGCCAAGTCTGAACTGTGCGAAAGCCTCGAAACGCAAGGTTGGTATGGCCCCTGAGGGGGCTAAAGGAGGAACAGAAAGAAATGAATGTGTTCCAAAGACTCAACCAGGAGTGGATTTTATGCTGACTCAAGGGGACAAAAATGAGTAATCGAGTACACTGACAATAATGGACGTGATGCGTTATTTTGCAGTTCAGGAAATGAGCATGTCTTATGAGCATGCATGAAATGAGAGTGCCATGTCAGTGGCAATGTGATTGGTATTATACATCATACTTTGTGGTGTAATGGTGTGAACAGTAGGGCTGACCTCAACTAAAGAACAACTTAGTGGACCAACACTGAAAACATGATCTTGTCAATTAGTTTTTCGACTGAGTACCTCTGCTTACCAGTGATGAGTCTCCTGTAAATAACCAAATGAATGATCGCCCAAACCATTCTCAGCAAACTAAGACCAAAACGACCAATCAGCTGTGATTTTTTTTTTCCCACCAGGGTCCATGTTTTTGGATCTGTAGCTGAAAAACAGAGTTCCGTTCTCCCAAACTCAGACCACACTGGACTTTTGAATCAGGAGGTGCGACAGTGTGCTCACACGATTCTGATCATTCAAACGGAACTAAGGGGACGGGTCGCTCAGTTTTGGGGGAAAAAAGGCCATTTCAATCACCAGGATACGCTGGTGTGAGCCTGCTGTCACTGTGTGGGGGGGCATTGTTACATCCAATCAAGCAACAGCACATGCTCTGATTACTGAAGTCCTGATTCTACACTCCATCAGGCTGAACAGTGTAGAAGGAAGCGTATTAGACAAAAGGCCTGAGCCCACACTTGAATGAATGCCTTTTTTTTCCCCCAACCTCAGAATGAAGTCGTTATGTCTCATCCTATTATAGAGCCCATTTATAGGTGCTGATCTCGCCTACTGATATGAACTGTGAATCTAACAACTGCTCTTTTTGCTTATGCGTCAGACTGTTTTGAGGGAGGGGAGCCTTGTGAGGGACTTTAGCCTCTCAGGTAACCTGATCAGACAATGACTTTGCCCTTTTCCTTTTCTTATTTTATCTGTGACCACTTGTTCCGTGTTACTTTCTGCTAATGTTCAGCACAGCACCCTTGCCTGCCTATTCTACGCACATAGCATCCCCCCCCCCGCCCCCGTTTAAATCCCAGGATCATGAATGACACGAGGCTGTAATCACACCCCGGCAAATGCACCTTTGACCAACACACATTAACCTGGGGAGGCAATATTGGCTGACCCCAGTGCTGTGAAATGGCAAATCAGTGAGGTGAGGTCTGTTAATGTGGGCAGATGACACCACTCCGTCTGAGTGCAGGAGACAAGCGATAGCCATGTGTCCCCTGCAATTTGTTCCCCCCCTGTTGATAAAAGAAGGAATTTGCGGTAACGGGAAAACAACAATACGCGGCGACGGGAAAAGACTGATGGGTCTGCCAGCTCCAATTCTTTCTGGGCCATCTATTTTTTATCTTGGCCTTGCAGCACATAAATATTCAAATAAGGTCCATTTATCACTGCTTCTCTTGGAAGAGATGCCCCCCCACACACACACACACACACAATCGCCCCTCTGCCATCTTCCTGCACCCAACGTGGCACAGACAAATATAGGTAAACATTTACCGTCACACGTCTCTCGTCGGCAGCACTTTTTGGCCCAACTCTGGCTCTCAGCTGAGTTCTGATTGGATCCATCCCCTCTGACATATTCAATCAGCCCGGGCTGCTGTGGACAGATTGGCAGATTGGCAGTGTGATTACCACCACGCCGAGCATGCTCGCTGACGCCAGGCTTATTCAAATGGATGAAGAAATGGCACAGAAGTGGAAAGGAGTGCACACACACACACACACAGAAAGTGACGGTGCTGCTACGGTCACTGTGTTCTGCCCTACGGTCAACCCTCTTATGTGTTTTATCCCAGCTGAGCAGATTCCATGAAACACGAATGTTAAAGACCAATGAGCACCGCTGTCAAACATTGATGAAAAGGCTCATGTCAATTCCCATTTTGTCCAATATGCATTAGAGTTCTAGACGTTACCGTCATTCACTGACTGCTGCATGCTTTGCTTGGTGCACAAAGACTCCTTGGGTATTTGCATGGGGTAAAGGATGCATTTTTGGCACAACTACATGAGAAAATCAGCTGTGAGGAAACATTATAAAAGAGGATTCCCTAATTTCATTAATGGTATTGTAGTAGCAGCTCCTGACAATGACATGAGCACGTGAGTCGTACTCCATCTGCATCAAGGTCTCAACAAATACGTCACGTGACATGTGTGCAATGTTAGCATGTCTAATAAGCGGTTGTTCAATTTCAACCAAATACTATTTCTTT